>NC_091470.1:37157874-37457874 GCF_036971445.1 Narcine bancroftii
AGCCCAAAGGGCTTGTCTTCAGTGGTCATATAGGGGGAGCTGAGGAATGGGAAAGGTGTGACCACAATGATGGGGTTGATTATAGATTGCCCAATAATCAGAAAGAATTGGAGGAGTAAGTCTATAGAGATATAGCAGACTGACACAAGAAACAAAGTTGCGATAGTAGGAGATTTTACACTTTCCACATATTGACTGGGACTGCCATATTGTAAAAGGGCTGGATGGCTTAGAGTTTGTCAATTGTGTTCAGGAAAGTTTTCTAAATCAATATATAGAGGTACCAATGAGAAAGGGTGCCATACTTGATCTCCTATTAAGGAACCAGACAGGTCAAGTGACAGAAGTATGTGGAGGTGAACATTTTGGGTTCAGTGACCATATTGCCACAAGTTTCAAGTTAATTATAGATAAGGACAGGTCTGGTCCTAAAGTTGAAATTCTAAATTGGAGAAAGGCCAGTTTTGTGGAAATGAGACAGGATCGAGGAAGAGTGGATTGGATAAGTTGTTTTCTAGCAAGGATGTGTTCAGTAAGTGGAAGGCCTTCAAAGGCAAAATTTTGAGAGTGCAGAGTTTGCATGTTCCTGTCAGGATTAAAGACAAAGTTAACAGGCACAGAGAACCTTTTGTTTCAAGGGATATTGGTTATCCGATTAAAAAGATGAGGAGTATAGCAGATATAGGCAACAAGGAGAAAATTAGGTTCTTGAAGAGCAAGAAAATACTCGAGGAAATCAGGAAAGCAAAAAGACAACAGGAGGTTGCTTTGGCAGATAATGTGAAGGTAAACCTGAAGGGTTTCTACAATATTGAATAAAATTACCTCCTCGGATATCAGAGTGGTTGTCTCTGTGTGAAATCAGTATTTACTCAGGAAACAGATAGTGTAGAAGGGAAACAAGCAGTAGTGTCATGGAACATATAAAGATTAAAGAGAAGGTGCTTGCTGCCTTAGAGAATAAAGGTAGACAAATCCCCAGGCCTGATATGATATTCCCTTGGACCTTAAGGGAGGCTAGTGTAGAAATTATAGTGGCCCTGGCAGAAATATTTAAAATTTCCTTTGCTCCAGGTGAGGTGCCAGAGGATTAATGTGTAGTTCATGTTGTCCCATCATTTAAAAAAGGCTCCAAAATAAAACCTGGAAATTACAGGCTGATGAGCCTGACATCAGCAGTAGGTAAATTATTGGAATTTGTTCTGAGAGATAAGATATACAGGTATTTGGACAGCCAAGGGTTGATTAAGGGCAGTCAACATAGCTTTGTGTAGTAGGTAATGTTTAACGAATCTTAAAGTTTTTCCAGTAGATTACCAAGAAAGTAGATGAAGGAAAGGCAGTGGATGTTGTCTACATGGACTTCAGTAAAGCCTTTGTCAAGATCCCACATGGGAGGTTAGTTCAGAAGGTTCAGTCACTAGGAGAGGTTGTGAATTGGATTTGAAATTGGCTGAATAGAAGTCAGAGCAATAGTGGATGATTGCTTCTCAGACTGGACTAGTGATGTGCATCAGGGATCTGTATTGGGACCATTGTTGTTCATTGATTTAATAGTAAATTGGATAATCAAATTTAGATTATCAAGATTG
The DNA here is from genome assembly GCF_036971445.1 of Narcine bancroftii. Classification (NCBI taxonomy): domain Eukaryota; kingdom Metazoa; phylum Chordata; class Chondrichthyes; order Torpediniformes; family Narcinidae; genus Narcine; species Narcine bancroftii. Next base: position 37,159,467 of record NC_091470.1, read on the forward strand.
GAGACAATTTGACAGTGAGGAAGACATTCAAAACTTGCAGAGGAATCTGGACCAGAAAATTGCAGATGGAATTTTATGTAGATTAGGGTGAGTTGTTGTATTTTGGAAGGATAAACCAAGTAGGACATATACAGCAAATGGTAGGGCACAGAGGAGTGCAGAAGAACAAATGGATCTGAGAATACAAATACACATTTCCCTGAAAGTGATATCACAGGCAGACAGGGTTGTGAAGAAAACTTTTGGCATCTCAAAGTATTGAGTACAGGAGTTGAGACATTATGGTGAGATTGTACAAGACATTGGCAAGGCCAAATTTGGAGTATTGTGTGCAGTTCTTGTCGCATAACTACAGAAAGGATATCAGTAAGCTTGAAATGGTGCAGAGAAAACTTACTTGGATGTTACTGGGTCTTCAGGAGTTGAGTTACAGGGAAAGATTAAACAGGTTAGGACTTTATTCCTTGAGGTGCAGAAGAATGAGGGAAGATTTGATAGAGGTTTACAAAATTGAGGGGTATAGACAGAGTAAATGGGAGTAAGCTGTTTCCACTTAGATTAGGAGAGAAAATACAAGAGGACATGGCTTTAGGGTGAAAGTGGAAAGGATTAGGGGGAAGCATTAGGGAACTTTAGGGGACTGTGGAATGAGCTACCATCTGACATGGTAAATGCAGGCTCATTCTTAAGTTTCAAGAATAAATTGGATAGATACATGGATGGGAGAGGTCTGGAGGGTTATGGACTGGATGATGGGACTAGCAGAATGATAATTCGGCACAGACTAGAAGGGCCAAATGGGCCTGTTTTCTGAGCTGTAGTATTCTATGGTTCTATGTCATACACATTGTTCAATGTCCCAAACATATGAGGATTCTCCATGTACAAAGACATTATTTTCCTTTATTTTCCCCTGTGCTCCAGTTTTAAATTTGTGATCATACAATTCACACAGCACTTTTTATACATAGTTCCCTCATTTCAGGGCACCATAATACTTGAAATAACAATGGTATGCATATTAAAGTAGACATGTTTAGTATTTTGTTGCATATCCTTTGCATGCAATGACTGCTTAAAGTCTGTGATTCATAGACACCACCTGGTGCTGAACATCTCTGATCAGGTGTCTGACTAGGCCATTCAAGAATGTTCCAGTTTTTAAAGCTTTGACAAACTCTTATGTTTGAAGTCATTATCTTGCTATAGGATGAAGTGCTGTCCAATGAGTTTGGAGGCATTTACTCAAACTTGAATTCATTTTTCTACTGCCATCAACAGTTACATCTGTGTTTCTCAACCTTTTTCTTTCCACTCACATACCATTTTTAAGTAATCCCTATGTCAGTGGTGCTCTGTGATTAGTAAGGGATTGCTTAAGGTGGTGTGTGAGTGGGAAGGGAAGGTTGAGAATCACTGCTCTAGACCCAATTGTCACTGAAACATTTTGCTTGGAGAAAAATGGTCATTGGCCCATTTCCTTTAGAGTTAGGAAACCATGCACATAACAAGTCAATTAGGTTTGATTAAAACAGTGCTTTCAAACTTCCTTTCCACCCACATACCACTTTAAGCAATCCCTTACTAATCAGACAGCACCTATGGCATAGGGAATACTTAGCAGTATGTGGGTGGAAAGAAAAAGGTTGAGAACCACTGAGTTGCATCATCCATGAAGACAAGTGCACCAGCACCTGTAGCAGCCATATATGCCCAGGCCATAGCACCCCCACCAGCATGTTTCACGGATGAAGTGGTATGCTTTGGATCTTTGGCAGTTCATTTTCACCTCTTTGCTTTTGCCTTCATTCTGATGTAGGTTAATTTTGGCCTCATCTGTCCATGAGACCTTTTTTCCAGAAATCTGCAGGTTCTTAAATGCTTCTTGGCAAACTAATCTGGCCATCCTGTTTCTGAGGCCAACATGCAAAGTTTGCATCTTGCAGGATATCCTTTGTATTTCTGTTGAAGTCTTCTGCAGACAGTAGTCATTGGCCTATACACACACATGTTTTGGATCTGTTGGACAGGCCTTTAGGGACTTTTCATTATGGTGAGAATTCTTCTGTCACCAGAGGTGGTGGTCTTCCTTGGCCTACCATTCCCTTTGATTACGGAGCTCATTCAGTACATTTTCTTCCTAATGATGTTCCAAACAGTTGATTTTGGTTATCCTAAGGTTTGGCCAATGTCTTTTACTGTTTTTTCCAGCCTCATAATGGCTTCTTTGTCTTTCATTGGCACATCTCATTTTGAAAAGTAGCAACTACAGATTCAAGGTTTGCTTAGAAGCAAGCCTAGCTTTCTTGTACCTGCACAAATGGTGCAATTAAACGTACCCAACTAATTATAAATACCGGTGAAGCCAAATGTCCCAAACATTATTGTAGCTTGATGAGAGAACTATGTATTAAAAAGTGCTGTAATTTCTACAAGGTCAAACCAAAATATGCTTTAATAAAAATCAGGAAAGTGAACTTTAATATCTTGAGTGGTTTGATTACAAATTTAAAACTGGAGCACAGGAGCAAGATTTTAAAAAATGCCTTTGTCCCAAACATTATATAGCACACAATGAACCAATATTCTAACTAGCAGCTAAACAGGTACTTGTAAAGATAAACTATAATAGAATTAAGTTAAAAGAAACAATAAAAAATACAAGAGATTTAAATATTCATAGTTGTCCTTGTGTCAAAAAATGTTGCTTGCAATTGTGCAGACAGTCCACAATTAGTATACCATACAACAATTACAGCACAGAAACAAGCCAGTTCATCCCTTCTAGTCCATGCCAAACATCTCCCACCTAGTCCCACTGATCCACACCCTGTGGCCAGTGATATTTTAAATATTTCTATCAGAGCCCATAATATTTGTACACTATACTCCCTCAGGGTCTGAGGGAATATCTTGTCAGGACCTGGAGATTTATCCACCTTGATTCTTTTAAAATAGCCAATACTACCTCCTCATCAATCTATATATTACCCATGCCCTCACTACTCAGATTTGCCCACTTCACCTGGCTCAATATTCTTTTCCTTAGTAAATACGGAAGAAAAAAAATCATTTAAATTTCCCCACCCCCACTATATTTTCTGACCTTATAGCCTACCCAACTGATCCTCAAGGGGCCCAATTTTTATCCCTCACTATTCTTCTACTTTTAATGTATCTGTAGAAACCCAATGGATTTTTTTTTTTTTTTTTTTTTTTTAAAAAGCCTTGTCTGCCAAAGCAGTCTCATATCTTCTTTTAACCTTTACAATTTCTTTGAGGATTTTTTAAATACATTCTTTTATATTCCTCATATGTACACATCCCTCTTCCTCTGAGCCAAATTCACAATATCCTTTGAAAACCAAGGCTCCCTATATTTTCTAACCTTTAATCCTCACAGGGACACATTGACTCTCTACTCTCAAAATTTCCCCTTTGCATATCCTCCATTTTCAGTTACATCCTCCCCCTAAATCTTTTTGCATCTCTTTGCAATTTGCTTTATTCCACTCAAGAATTTTAACCTTATCTCTAGCCCTATCCTTCTCCATTATTAACCTAAAACTAATAGTATTATGATCACTAGTCCCAAAGTGTTCCCCAATACAACCCTCTGTCACCTGACCCATCGTGTTCCTTAATAGAAGATCCAATACTGCCGCCTCTCTAGTCATTCTTTAGAAAACTTCCCTGAACACATTTGACAAACTCCAACCCATCCAGCCCTTTTACAGTATGGGCATCCTAGTCAATATGTGGAATGTCAAAATCTCCTGTAATCACCACCTTATGTTTATTACACATATATGCTATCTCCTTACAAACTTGCTCCTCTAATTCCCACAGCCCATTAGGGGTCTGTAATACACTCCCATTAGTGTTTTCATACCTCTCCCATTCCTCAATTCCACCCAAATAGCCTCACTAGATGAGGCCTCCAATCTATCCTGCTATAGCCCCTCTAATTTTTTTTTATCCCACCTGTTCTATCACACCTAAAGCAACAGAATCCTGGAACATTTAGCTGCCAATCATGCCCCTCCTGCAACCAAGTTTCACTGATGGCTACAATATCTGATTTCCATGTATCAGTTCACGTTCTAAGCTCATCCACACTTTTTTATTTTTTAACAATGCTCCTTGTATTGAAATATATACATTTGAGAATGTCCCCAAGTACACTCCTTCGATTACCATCTACTTTTACCACACCCCCTCAACCCCCATTAACTTTAACATGGTTTCTTCTCTCCCTTCAAATCTAGATATCCTTCTACCCTAATATCCGCACTCTCATTCTGATTCCCACCCACCGACGAACTAGTTTAAACCCTCTCCAACATCTCTAACAAACCTGCCCACCAGGATATTGAACCGTGCCCAACTCTTTAGCCACACATTCACCCTCTCTAGCACATGGCATGAGCAGCAATCCCAAGATTACCAACCTTGAGGTCCTGCTTTTTAAACTTCTTTCCTAATTCTGTATATTCTTCCTTCTGTCTGTCCACAACATCTGACTGTTAACCTTCCAGAATGCTCGATCAGAGACATCCCTGACCCTGGGAGGCAGCATACCAACTTGGAACCTCAATCTCATCCAGCAAATCTCCTATCTGCTCCCCTAACCAGCAGTTCCCCAATTATAAGTTCTCCTCTTTTCCCTCCTTCCCTTTAGAGCCAAGGGACCAGCCTCCATGCCAGAAACTTGACCACTACAACTTGTCCCTGGTAGGTCATTTCACCCCCTTCTCTCTTCCCCACCCCCATATCTAAAGCAGTATACTTATTAGTGCAGAGTACCCCTGTGGCCATTCCCTCAATATCTCCCTCCCTTTTTCCTCATAGTCACACAGTTAGCTGACTCCTGTCAGTTTTGAGTGATTGTCTCCCTGTAACTCCTATCTATGATTGTCTCGGCCCCCCCTTATCTGAAGCTCATCCAGCTGCAACTCCAGTTCCCCAACATGGTCTCCCAGGAGTTGCATCTGGATGCACCTTTTGTAAGTATAGTCATCAGGAACATTTGTGCTGCCCCTGACCTCCCCCACCCTGCAATCAGAGGACATGACTACCTCCATTACTAGCTCTTAGACTAATTAATATAAACGTACTAACCTTACCTCACTGGGAGAACTACCTCAGCCTCTGCTCACCAAAGCCTCACAGTTCCTCTACTGTACCATTCACAAGCTATCCCTCTTTTTATTGGTCCCTGCCAATTAACTCAATTACCCAATTACTAACCCTCCCAAAATCAACTCTAAATTGGTTAACTCTTTGCCCCACACACCCTCTTTTAGACAGTCTCCCCCAAAAAATTCAAAAAAAAAATCACTGTTTACTCATCACCCCACCAAGGGGAGTTTTGAAAGACTGATAGCTGTTGAAAGAAACTGTCCTTTAAACTAGAGGTGTTGATTTTCAGGCTTCTGTATCTTCTACGCAAAGGTAAAAGTGAGAAGAGATTATGACCAGGGAGGTCCTTTAGTATGTTGGCTGCCTTCTTGAGGCAGCATCCCCCATGGATGGGAGGCTGGAGCCTATAATGGACCTGGCTATGTTTACTACCTTTTGCAGCCATTTGTGTTCCTGGGCAATTAAATTCCCAAACCAAGCTGTGAATCAACCAGCCAGAATGCTTTCCTCAGTGCATCTGTATAAGTCTGATAGAGTATCCGTTGACATGTCAAATCACCTCACTCTTTAGAGGCCTTGGTACTTGTCTTGGGTAAACTTATGCCTCTCATTTTGTTCGTTTTAGATTGGTCACAGTGTTTGAGCTACCAAAAGAAAATAGACACACACACCAAGAGCAGTTCAGTTTATACAAATGTTTATTACAAATTCAAAAGCTGATTTCAAACTACAATATGCCAGCCCTTCCCAACTATACTTATCAACGCTTGGACTGGTCCCAACTGCCAAAGCGGGGCAACGACTGCACACTTGTAGTAGGTTGACAGGGCGCCGGTAGCACCTTCTCCACCTCCCCCGACCGGGACATTGGCTGGACTCTAGAAGTTCTTCTTCTTGCTGAGAGATGTTGCCACCTCTCGGAGAGTCTCAAACTTCAACAGCGGGACCATGGCTTACATTACCCAAAAACTGCTTACCCAAGCATCTATTCCCAGCACAGCAAGAAAGATAAGTGAGCAAGCTAGCATGCTAGGCTTCTATCGAATAACATAATTTTCAGCTTATCACTTTGAATACAATGGTTTATTTTGCATCAAGGCTAGGCCTCTGACAGTCTGTGTCCAAAACAAGCAGGAAGATTAAATGTTCTTGGTGCACAGATGTCCTTTCTTCAGATAACTGCATCTCTGGCCCCTCGGTGGAATTTAGCTTATGTCTGCTGATTCTAAAAACAAGCAGGTTCTCGGCCTTGCAGAAGCAAAGGCTGCTAAAGTAAAAAACAACACAGTTAGAATCTTCCATTACAGTACTGTATGCCTTCTTCCTGGTTACCTCGCTATGCTGGTTCCAGGAAAGGTCTTCTGAAATATGGATTGCCAGGAATTTGAATGTTCTGATTCTCTGAGAAAGATTTATAAATATTGGACAAAAGATACAAGAAGAATTTTAGAAAATAAACTCCTCCATTGATATTGTTTGAAATCCATACAATCAATCATTACCTTTAATAGATAAATGGAAAAACATTTGAGAGAGAATAAACTCCTCCTGTGCCCAAAGAATTTTCAATATTCAAGATTCCTTCATTGTCATGGACACAAAATATATACAATTTGTTTTCTTTTGTTTGCCCTGTGAAAGCACACATAGGGGCATCACCAGTCCAGCACCCCATCAAGTCAAGAAAGAGGAAACAAGAGAGTGTCTTTCTAGTAGCATTGAATACCTGTGGACCCCACAACCTCCTCCATTGCCACCACTTCTTCTGCTCCTACAACCTCCATAGCTGCATGGCCTGCCGTGTGGTCCAGCAATTAACCTAAGCACAAGGTATCCAAGTTTCCCTCCTTAGTCCTTGATTCTAAACCCCAGAAAACAATCAAGACATTTTCAGCACCTGAGGCCCTTTTGGAGCCCTGCTCACTACTCGCACCCTCATGAATCCCACTGCTGATAACTGGTTCCCAGAAGCCAATCTCCAGGCCCCTCCTTCTCAGTAGGGAAATATTCTCCTGATCAGCTGCCCTGCACCTGTCCTCTTCTTCCCCAGAGTCTGCAACTTGAGAAGTCTGCTAAAAGAGGGTATCACCATCTTGGGCACTGAAATCCATGAATCTTTGATGTAAAAAAAACCCTGCCAATTAAAATTAAGGAATTACAGTTTGAAATCCTAGGTTAGTATCTTTCCCTTCTATCCTTCTCCGCTTTCCTGACTTTCCTTCCATAAATGTATTATGTCACATTGCTTAGCACAAACTTATAGCTCTGACACGTCTATCTTTAATTTGCCCACATTTTTCTGCATGTATTTGTAGCCTACCCAATGATTTACTCAATTGTATGACCCTTTTGTATGATCTGCAAATTTTGATATTCTCCCAATGTTCGTCCATATAAATAGAATCAATAAATTTCATCCACAATTGATGGGTTATATTGTCTTTAACGTGGCCAATTAGAAGAATGTCTTTGCATTCCATTTCATTTGTATCCAACATACATGGTATATCTACAGTGCATTATTTCTTCTTCTTTGGCTTGGCTTCGCGGACGAAGATTTATGGAGGGGGTAAAAAGTCCACGTCAGCTGCAGGCTCGTTTGTGGCTGACAAGTCCGATGCGGGACAGGCAGACACGGTTGCAGCGGTTGCAGGGGAAAATTGGTTGGTTGGGGTTGGGTGTTGGGTATTTCCTCCTTTGCCTTTTGTCAGTGAGGTGGGCTCTGCACTCTTCTTCAAAGGAGGTTGCTGCCCGCCAAACTGTGAGGCGCCAAGATGCACGGTTTGAGGCGATATCAGCCCACTGGCGGTGGTCAATGGGGCAGGCACCAAGAGATTTCTTTAGGCAGTCCTTGTACCTTTTCTTTGGTGCACCTCTGTCACGGTGGCCAGTGGAGAGCTCTCCATATAACATGATCTTGGGAAGGCGATGGTCCTCCATTCTGGAGACGTGACCCACCCAGCGCAGCTGGATCTTCAGCAGCGTGGACTCGATGCTGTCGACCTCTGCCATCTCGAGTACTTCGACGTTAGGGATGAAAGCGCTCCAATGGATGTTGAGGATGGAGCGGAGACAACGCTGGTGGAAGCGTTCTAGGAGCCGTAGGTGGTGCCGGTAGAGGACCCATGATTCGGAGCCGAACAGGAGTGTGGGTATGACAACGGCTCTGTATACGCTTATCTTTGTGAGGTTTTTCAGATGGTTGTTTTTCCAGACTCTTTTGTGTAGTCTTCCAAAGGCGCTATTTGCCTTGGCGAGTCTGTTGTCTATCTCATTGTCGATCCTTGCATCTGATGAGATAGGTAAACTGGTTGACCGTTTTGAGTTTTGTGAGCCCGATGGAGATGTGGGGGGGCTGGTAGTCAAGGTGGGGAGCTGGCTGATGGAGGACCTCAGTTTTATTCAGGCTGACTTCCAGGCCAGGAAGCAGAATGTAAACATCAATGATTAGTGCCATTTTCATCGTGACATCAATTGTTTTTGTCATTTATTTTGCTATTTTGGACAAATGACTTTATGTCCCATTAAAATCATAATATAATGCCAACATTGGAGCAGATGATATTGTTGATTGAGACATCTAACAATTATCAGTTGCTGACATCTTTTATAGTCAACATGTTAATTGTGCTTACTGATTTAGAGGGCATTCTTTGATTCTTGCGCATTGAATTTTCCTTGTCTTTGGATTGTCAGAGATGTTGACATAAGGTTTGAAATTTTACAAGTCCTTTCTGCTATTTTTAAGCTTCGTAGAATGTAGATCTATCTCTGGACAGAATGTGTGTACAGTAAACAGTTATAATAGCTTTTATAGCAGTTTTTATTACAACACACTTCGTTAAATAATGTCGCGCTCTCTCTCTCTCTCTCTCTATCTATATATATATATATATTTATATATATATTTATATATATATATATATATATATTTATATATATATATATATATATATTATATAATATATGGTTCAAATTTAACACTTTGTGATTTTTTTTCTTGCTTAAAACTACAAATCAGTGAGAAAAGTTTTGATTCAAAAATAATTGTTTAGTGTGTGAACTAATAAAAAATGCATATGCTACACTATCTGATGTGGAATTTAGGTGAAATAAATTAGTGTAATATAATTATATTGTGTTTACAGGAATGCTGGAAGGTTGTTGTGATTCGTGGATTTATGTGCTTGGGCAGCTATTTAGGGATTGATTTCATGATAAAAGTGAGATATTATGATGTGGTGCAGGTGCCTGATGTCAAATTTTTAAAACATCATTGGAAAATTGAACTCTTTAAGTCTAATTGCCTTGTAATGATATTCTATATGCTTTTTTTTTTCATATGGAAGCCAGAAATCAAAACTCTTATATCCCGGTGCATCAGATCTATTCTATTTTTAATTGCCCATGTTGCTGGACTATGAGGTTGATTACTTGAGTAGCTAATCGTCAGTCTTGGTGAATGAGATGAACGGCTTTTAATTTGAAAAGAGATTTGCATTCTGTTTCGGAGGAAGAGCTTTCCCTCAGGCAATTGCATCTCAGTGGTGATTTGCTGCAGTGGAGACTGCAGCGTTTACATATTGCCCTCCCCTTTCCCCACTCTGCTTACTACACCAGTCTGCTGCCAGTACGCATTTCACCCCATAAATGCATTGGAATGCCTAACTGAAATACCCAGGGCTGAAATATCAGTGAGTTTTTTGATGTCCCAAGATGCAGACCACTGTGGATTCAGTGAAGATGGATTGCTTGTGGAGTTGCTGGAAGAATCAGGGTACTCAATTCTTTTGCATGTCTTAAAAGCACTGAATGAGAATGAGAACGGGTTGTGATGATACTAAAATGTGCTTTGTTCACCTGTCGCCCTTTCACTTTTTTTTTAATGCAGCTGCGAAGTAATTTGTTGTGTGGCGTGCTGCTGTGGTTGGGTGTGGTGCAGATTAAAATTGTTGAGAGAAAACACAAACATGCTTTGTGTATATGACTGCACAGTCATACAAAATATTTGTATTTGATCATACGTGCTTCCTAATTGTGTCTTGATCTTCTAGCTAAATTAAGTAAAGGAGTAATACTTGAATTAATGGACATCTTGTGTGTCATTGTCATTCTCTTTTTGAGCAGTATATAAAAACAGAGCAGTAGAGCATCATTTTTCAAAGGGACACACCCATGGTGAGAGAGTGTTTTTTTCAAAGCTGACAATCTGCTATGTTGGAAGGTGATTAAAATGTAATCTTTATTTGTTCAGAATCATTAATTGTATACATTCTGTTAGTTTTGCCTCAATACAGGCACCTAACGAGACACGCATGAAGATTCTGCTTGAAACAAATTAAAAATGAATATATACCGGTTATAACATATGCTGTAGTGACTCTTTATAAAATATTTTATCCAGAGACAAGTGGAAGCATCCGTTTGAATATTTATTTCAAAATAATCTAAGAATCGGCATTGGGTGTGGCTGTCTGCCTCTGGCTCAGTGCACAGAGGGCCTTTCAGCCATATTTTCTCCTCAGCATCACTCTAAATTTTGTCTAGACATATTTGCAACTGAGATGAACAATTATTAAAATGTATACGTTTCCTCGATAAAAGATTTCATTTTGTTCTCAGTATAATTGTCATCATGCTGTTCTTGAACCAGATCTTATTAGGAAGAATTTCACTGAAAGATTGCTATTTATTATCTAAAGCCTTCGAGCATTTTCTACATTTAACTGAGGACACACATTTTTCAAAATAAGATCAATCTGCTGAAGAACTCTCCCATCTTGATATGGTCTGGAAGTTCAAAATGTAGTTAAAACTATGAAAGATTAATGTGCTGTTGTCCATTCATTAAGTGATGCAAAATCGCTGCATTATTCACTCAAATAATTCTGTTCCAGAATTGAGTTTTATTAAGCACATTCATAAATTGATGGTGTTCTTTCATCAATGCATATTATAGATTTTAAAATATCAGCTACTTAATTGTGAGTAATTGTTATTGTTTGCAGTTCAGCTTTTTTAAAATGTTGCACTTATGGAATAATTTGCCAACATAGTGTTCTCGCTGTATTTTTTTGTGCGCAATCCTATAAATAAAGGTTGGTATGAAAAATGCAAATTTTTTTTTAAAATCGAATTAATCCTGAGGTTGAAACAGATTTTTTGACTACATTAACAGATCTAGTGGAAAAATCTTTCAAGATCTAGTGGAAAAATCTTTCAAGCTATTCAATTAGCAAATAAAGATATTAATAATTCTGCAAACAAACTGCGTGGTCAGGTGTACTGTGGAACAAATCTCTGTGGAATAAGGGTACAGTGCTCTAATAGATTATGACATCATCAATGTTAATATATCTTAGTAAAAAGGTAAGCCATTCCCAGAAACAATTAGGATCCTGATGTAATGTTGGTGACTGCTCGAAAGTGGGAGCTACAGCAAATTTGAAAAATTGAGAATGGCCTATTCAGAAGAGGCTTAAAATTCAAGTCTTTTTTTGGATGAATAATATCACAAGCTTTTTGCAATAAATTCTAGTTCATGGCTTTAACATATGCAAGTGACATTATTAAAGGACCGCATAATGATGGCTTACATTTTCAATTCAAGTTGAAGCTTTTAATAACATGGAAATTTGCAGCAAACTGTCGTAGAAGGAGCGCTTTGAGGGTATTATGGTAGTCAGGCTGTAGATGTAATTTGACAAGGCTGGCTCTTCTCATTAAGCAGGCGAAGGCTGTACACATCGCTTCACAACACAGCAGGAAGTAGAAAGTCTGACTCTTTGTTTAGAATTCTGTTCAGCTGAATGAATTCACAATGACTACATTTGGTTTGTATATCCTTGATTCACTTATTATTTAGAAAAAATAATGAAATATAAAATTGTGCAATCTCTGTTTGGCAATGCTGAAGTGCAGTGGAGGGTATGCATATATTTGGTTAAGTCCAGTGGCTCCTAATGGTTGCTGTCTTGGGTCCTGGAATCATCTTGGAACTTGTTCAAGAAAGCAGATGTTGCAATTGTTTCTTGGGCAGGAGAACTAGATTTTCAAAAAAGTTATTTGAGATTAAAGCTCATTTACCTTGAAAGAAAAATGTTTAATTGATAAGATATTCATGTCTTGACTGAGTAAAGAAACACAATATCCAAGGTTTTGTAATTTGATGCAAAGAAGACAGCTGAGCTATGGTTTAATGTGCAATAAGCCTTTTGCAATTTCAAATGTGAGGGGTTAGAATTCCTAATTTTAGACCTGGATCAGTTGTATGGGGCAAGATTATTTTCCAACATTATACTTTATCTATTGATCTCTAAGGAGTTGTACTACAAATATCAGATAATAGAAGAATAGGAAATCTTGCTACAAGTGTAGACGCTTGCTCAGGCCACACCTAGAACATTGCGTGCAATTTTGATTTATCACAAGAAGGATAAATTTGAGACTGTGAAAAAATAATTAATTGATTGCATGGATGACAGGATTAACCTCTGACAAAAGATTGAGTACAGTGAAGTACAGAGGAGCCATCTGAAGTTTGGAGGAACCATCTCAATTCTGAGTTCCTTTGATAGGCAAGCCTCGAACTCAAGGGCACATAAATAGCATAAGGTTCCAGAGGTTTTTCTGAGGTTAAGAGAAATCTCAGCACTCAAAGAATCATGAATCTTTTGAATTCTCTACTTCACCAGTCTGTGGATGCTCAGTCATTAAGAATATTTAAGAATGGGTACCATAGATTTTTGAAACTGTGTGCCTCATGATATAGAATCAAGCAGGAATGCAGAGTTGAGGGCAAAATCAACTACAATTTAGCTGAATGGTACATAGCAGGTTCAGAGACACCTGTTCTGCTCACATCACTTGCATCCTTGTGTCCCTAATAACCTATAAAAGGTTGGAGTGTAGAATTAATTCATTTAAAAAAATATAAAGGTTCATAGATCCATAGAAGAATTTTTTTGCTTTGTCCCACTGACCTGTACCTAGTCCCTAACCCTCCAAACCTCTCCCATCCAAGTACCTGTCCATTATTCTTCTTAAATGTTAAAATGAGCCTGCATCCACCACCTTAGCTGGCAACTTGTTCCACACTCCCATCATTCTGTGTGAAGATATTCCCCCTAAACTTTTCCCCTTTCACTCTTAACCCATGTCTTCTGGTTTGTATCTCTCCTACCCTCAGTGGAAAAAAAGCTGTCTACATTTACTCTGTTTAACCCCCTCACAATTTTAAATACCACTATCAAATTTCCTCTCCTTTTTCTACATTCCAGAAAATAAGTCCTAGCCTATTTAATCTTTCTCTGTAACTCAGTTCCTGAAATCCAGGAAACATCCTAGTAAATCTTCTCTGCATTCTTTCTATCTTATTGATACATTTCCTGTAGTTGGGTGACCAAAATTGTGCTCAGTACTCCAAATTTGGCCTCACCAATGTTTTATACAACTTTAACATAATTGGCCAATATGCCAATAGCTTTCTTTACAACCCTATCCACCTGTGAAGCCACTTTCACGGAATTATGTATCTGTATTCCCAGATCCCTCTGTTTTACCGCAGTCCTCAGTGCCCTACCAATCACTGTACTGTGTACGTCTTTTCTTGGTTTGTCCTTCCAAAATGCAATACTTCACACTTGTCTGCATTAAATTTCATCTGCCATTTTCTCACCCATTTTTCCAGTTGGTCCAGATCCCTCTGCAAGGTTTAGAAACCTTAGCTGTCCACATGCCACCAATCCTCAAACTTGCTGATCCAATTTACCTCATTATCATCCAGATCATGTTTCAGTTATCTCACGTTTTATAAGGACTTTGAATCCATTCTTTTACAAATTTATGGAGGGGTTATCAGTTGCTGAATTATACAATTTTTAAGATGATTAATAGTGAATAGACCATTTTAGAAGCAGTAGAGACTGCCTTGTTAAATATATTTTAATATTCTTTAATTGTGATGTAATAAAATTAATGTAATATTGCAGGAAATTTCCTTTACCCTGCCATAAGACATACAGATGGCAGAAATTGCTGTGCACCTCGTACAATCAGAAAAAGAGAAGCAGAAGAGAGTCCACCCAGAGTTAGACTTTTGCAGAGTAGGGAAATTAAGGGTTATGGGAAAAAGGGCAGGTAGGTGGAGCTGAGTCCACAGTCAGATCAGCCATTATTTTATTGAGAGACCGCGCAGACTCGGTGGCCTACTCCTGCTTCTATTTGTTATGTTTTTATATTCTTACACTTGCATTTATCTGACACATCTCTCCCTTGTTACTTGAGATTTTGGAAGTATGGGTCTGAGGATGGATGTAAATTGAGTAATGTGATTGTGACCTGTGTTGCTGGGCAACCCCAGCTGAGCTAGTAAATTTCCACTAGCCTGTGATTTCCTAGAGTGAGAACAATGCCTGAGAAAAGGGGGAACCCGTTTACATGATTGGTTTGCAAAATGATGCAATCTGTGGTTGAACACACAAATGCTGGAGAAACTCAGTAGGTCAAACAGTGCCTTTAAGGACCAAAGGTAAAGAAGATACATCACCAATGTTTCTGGCTTGAGCCATTTTATTCACTTAACCACAGTGTCAACAGAATCCTTTGTTTTACTAGTCTGTGGTTGAATAGTGTGTAGTAGCTCAATGCAGATAGGGCATGGAGAAGAATGTTTTGTGATTGGTTAAGTCAGATCGCAGCAGGGAATACAAACCCTTACACTTGTACATTCAGGAAGCTCCTTGATGCTTTTTGGGGGTGACGGTCCTTCCACAGGCCTGTGTACGAAATAAAGAAATTGGCAGAAGGAGAGTCTTAACTCTTTATTCCTCAAGGCAAGTAGACTGCCGATCGAGATCTCACCCCAGAACCTGGATTGGGGATTGACACCAATATTCTATATGATAAATTGGCTCCCACTGACCATTTCACTGGAATGTGTTGGTATTCCAATGTTTCATAACATTGTGCCACTGAGCATGCCAAATTCCATTGCACTTGCTCACTCTTATTCTTTTAATTAGTCTGCTTGATTTTTATTCATTGGAAAGGTTGAGCTAGAAACTTCTGAGAGGAGATGAGGAGTAGCTCTAACTTCCAATATATTTTCTGAGATTAAAATGGAAGATTCTGCAGGTACCTTTGGAGAAAAATTAACAGCTGAAAATCTTCCTTGGAACTCCTACCAACAGCGTATCTATTGTTGAACTGCAGTGGTTCACAAAGAAGGTATTCTCAAACTCAGCACTTGGACAACTTAATTAAATAATGTAGATGGAAAGTTTACAGCTAACACCAAAATAGGGGTACAGTGGACAGTGAAGAAGATTATCTATGATTGCAGCAGAATATAGATAAATTGGAATATGGGCAAGTGAATGGCAGATGGAATTAAACTTGGACAAGTACAAAATGTTGCATTTTGGGAGTGAAACCGAGGGAGGATGTAGAAGGGTCCTGGGGAATGTTATTCAGCAGAGACACTGGGGGACAAGTGCCTGGTTCCCTGAAAACTGGATTAAAGATTAACAGAATGGTAAAGAATGGTAAGGAAGCATGCTTCCCTTCAGTGAACTTCCAGAGAAGGCAGGAGAATGAGGATAAATAAGTAATGGTGGTGCAGACTCAATGGGTAAAATGGCTTCTTTTTGCTCCTTCACTGAACTGGGATATCACATTATAGCTGTACAAAATGTTCATTAGTCCACACATGGAATACTAAATGCAGTTTTGTTCACCGCACACTCCTCCAAAGGATAGGATTAAGCTATCAAGGTTGTAGGAAATAGTCACAAGGAAATTGTCTGGATTGGAGGGCTTGAGATGTAAGGAGAGGTTGGATAGGTTGGCTATTTTTCCAGTGGAGGAAAGGAGGCTGAAAGGTTACATGAGAGCCATATATAAAATAATGAGAGGGAATGATAGGATAGACAGGCAGAGACGGTTTCCCATGGTTGGGGTGTCTAAAACTAGAGGCCATAGGTTTAAAGTGCGAGGGAAACTCGGAGATAATTTTTTCACACAGTAAGTTGTATCTGGAATGAGCTGACAGAAGGTGAAGGAGGTAGGAATAATAATAGCATTCAATAGGCATCTGGACAGGTACTTGAATGAGCAAGGTATAGAGGGATATCAAATTAATGGAGGCAAATAGGATTAATTTAAATTACCATGATGGTCAGCCAGAAGGTTTGTTTCAATGCTGTATATAACTTTATGTGACTCAAAATTAGATTGTGCAGTACTGTTCATTTCAACCCCCTTGTGATTGAAAATGAACTTGCCACACTTCAAATCCCTGAATCTTGAAGACTCCTATCAACAATAGCTTGTTTATGGTCATGACTCTGTTGTGACCATCTGTTACACCTGTTTGGTGTGATAGAATTTCCAGGCTGTGAAGTCTTTGAGAAACATTCAATTAAGATATGAATTTTTCTTTAAAGAGACTGTTCACATATCAAACAGGTCATTTGTGTCTCTATTCTTCAAGTGCCGACCCAATTGGCAGCAATTAAATAGCCGGAACATCGAGATATGGTGTCAGTCTTAAAGTTAGCATTTTGGGAAATTGTAAAATGGCAGATTATAATTACCAAATGGAACGCAGAGGAAGAGAAAATTATTAGCCATAGATTGGGTGTTAAGAACCGACAATATCAAAGATCCAGAATTTGATTAAAACCTCAATTTTTTCTGAGTTTCTGTAATTTTAGTTGTTCATAAATGGTGTGGGGGTTGGTGTGTGTGTGTGTGTGTGTGTGTGTGTGTGTGTGTGTGTGTGTGTGTGTGTGTGTGTGTGTGTGTGTGTGGAGGGGGTGGCTTCGGTGGTGGGAAGAGGGTTGGACAGGCAAGGATTCTTTCCTCCATGAACTGTTTGTAATGAGATCTTGGTGTATTGTTTCTATATTTGTAAAATGTCACTATGGTTTGTGCCAATATATTTAATGCTAGTTGTAATTGTGTATTATCATAAGAGCCTCTTGAAGATATTCTTTGCTTCACGACTCATTCCTATTTTGATGATTTTTTTTAAACTGCAGATGCTGGCAATCTGAAGTAAAAAAATGAAAATGCAGGAAACACTCAATAGGGCTGGCTGCATATGTGTAAAGAAAAACAAAATTGATATTTTAAATGGAAGCTCATGTCAAAATTCTCTTTGACAGGTACTGCCTGAAATGCTGAGTGTTTCCAGCATTTTCTGCTTTTGCTTGGCTTGATATTGAGTGAAGTTCGCATGAAGTCGTGAACCTGGCTTACCCATTCCTCAAAGATCCAGTGCTGGTCCCACAGGGCAGCTTTGGGACCCTTTTGACTGACCCATAACTTCTTGACGGTCATGAATTGAAGACCTGGCATTAAAGTCGGCTATTCCCAATCCCCATATTTCTTGATTTCTATAAAATCCAAATTCTGTATCTATCATTCTTAGTATAGGGAATTCCAAACATTTACAGCCTGCCCTTGAAGAATTTTTTTCCATATCTGTATCCTAAATAACAGATATCTTACTTTGAGATTATAGCTCCCTGATCTATATCTGCCAGATATTTTTTGGAAGTTGCTTAATAATTGTTCCTGCCTGCAGTTCCTGCCTACAGGCAGCCAAAATCTTAGCTGGAAAGTGAACCACTGTTGCGGCATGAGCGAAAATGGACTGCTGCTAGAAGTCTGAAATCAAATCGGGTTCACCAGCTTCAAGGCCTTGCTTCTGCTGTTAATGAACACCAGCAGCGTAGTCATTCTTCCTACTGAAAAGCAGACAGCTACTAATTTTAAATCATAAAAATTGAAACAGGAGCCCCTCAAGCCATTCAATTAAATAACATAACATAACATAACAATTACAGCACGGAAACAGGCCATTAGGCCCTTCTAGTCCAAACACCCCTTTCTAGTCCCACCTCCCTGCACAATGCCCAACACTTTCAGTATGCCAATAAGAGCAGATCCCCATGTCCCTGGATTCTCTTACTATCCAAAAATCTCTTAAATCTCCATATTACCTTCATTCAAGAACACAATACTGACTCCCACTTTCAAGTGTGTGTGTGTGAGAGAGAGAGCTCATGCACTAAATACGCCGTCATGGATGCTCTCTACTCATTGAGTATTTTGGATGTAGATTTATTAGCAATATGGCATCCAAGGTGTATGCACAATTTTGACTGTTCCTACTGGCTAAAATATTGTCAAGGCCATTAGTAATGCAGTTGCAGTGCTATATGGATGAATCAGCAGATTTTTACATAATGTGGATTTGATGCCAGTGCTGCTGCATTTTGTGTTCCACACAATGCCATTTATTACCCCTGAACAACTGACCAGTCAAAGCAAGTCCCTACTCACTTTCTTCATGTCCCACCACTAAACCCAGAACTATTTAAAGCCATGATCAATTTATGATGATGGCAATGATGAAGAGTTATTGTCATATGCATTGCACAATGTACATATGCACCAAAATTCTTGCTGCTGCAACTGAGTAGGTACTTGTCATGATAATGAATATGTATGAGATATACCGGAAGTCACGTGGTATGAGAGAGAGATAAGAACACAAGCAGGAGAACAAAGGAAACGGGAGAATAAAGCCACAGAGAAGTTTACCTGATAAACTTGTGTTTAATGTTTTATTAACTTCACATTTCGGGCCACAAATGTGGCATTGGCGACGAGGATGAAAGAAGCTTGAAGAAAATTAAAGACTAAACAAGATTACAGAGGATTACAGACAACTTCAAGGTGATAAGAATTTTCTCTTTGTCTCAGTACTTTGGGGCTGGAATATTTCCTCATGGCTGGTGCAAACAGTGACTTTCTAACACATAGTGGAATTGCTCATTTTGACCCGACTGGTGATGCAAGCACTGTAAGTGTGAAGTGGAAGGCTTGGCTGGAAGAATTTGAATCCTACGCTGACAGTCGTGGCCTATTTCTAGATACCGGTACAGTTGAACAAAAAGTGCAGAGAAGGGCGTTACTTCTTTTCACTGCAGGACCCTCAGTTCGGGAAACATTTAAGACACTTTTGAATACTGGAAGAAAGGATGAGTACTGGAAAGCGGTAGATGCATTAAATGCACACTATGTAGTGACACCGAATGCTACATTTCAACGCCAATTGTTTCAGAGAACGAGACAAGAAGATGGCCAGACAATTGCTCAGTACGTGACGAGACTATGCCAGCTAGCTGTTGGATGCAATTACATGCCAGCTGATTTGGACAACCAATTACTGGATCAAGTCGTACAGCACTGCAGATCAGATAAACTTAGAAGACGTCTACTGGAAAGAGGGAGTGAGTTGGATCTCACCGATGCTTTAACCATTGCTGCTGCATTAGAGGCTGTTGAAGGGCAATTTCATACCATGACCCTGAAAGACAACTCAAGCCAGCAAATTAGGAGGCTCTCACATCGCCATAATCAGCCAAGATATACGTCGACACATGACGTGGAGTGTTATAGATGTGGAAACCGAGGTCACTTTGGAAAAGACCCATATTGCCTGGCCAAAGGCAAAGTTTCCAGAAAGTGTGGAGGTAAGGACAACTTTGCAAAGAAGTGCAAAAGCAAGTCCAATGCAGACCAGAAGAGGAAGAGTACAACTTCCAAAGGTAAAGCCTGGGGGAAAGGAAAGTATCCTGGAAAGAAAGATACCATTCGCCAGATAGACGGTGACGATGATGATACCCAGGAGGAACAGAGTTGTTACCAATTTACGTTGAATGAAGTACATCATGAGAAGGTCCCAGTGATCATTGGTGGAGTGACAGTGCAGGTCATTGTAGACTCAGGCAGTGACAGTAATGTGATTGATCGACATTTATGGGAGAAGTTGAAAAGGAAAAAGATCATCTGTACCTCAAAGAAGTGTTCCAAGAAACTGTATCCATACACAGCAACAAAGCCATTGCAGACCATTGGATGTTTTACTGCAACTGTTGAAGCTGGAGATAAGTACACTGAAGCAGAGTTTATGGTCATAGAAGAGAGGGGAGAACCATTGCTGAGTAGAAGCACACCGCAAGACCTGGCAATACTTCATATTGGAGCTTGTGTCAATTCAATTCAGTCATACGAGGATATGAAGCAAGAATTCCCCGCAGTCTTCCAAGGAGTAGGAAAGCTGAAAGGTCGACAATTGAAGCTAGCGGTAGATGAAACGGTCAAACCCAAGGCACAACCAATGCGCCGAACTCCGTTTGGACTTCGTGGGAAAGTTGAAGCCAAAATTAAAGAATTGATCGAACAAGACATTATAGAACCGGTGGAACATTCGACACAATGGGTCAGTCCCGTAGTAATTGTGCCCAAACCAAAGGGTGACATAAGACTGTGTTGACATGAGAATGGCCAATGAAGCTATAATTAGAGAACAAAACCCTATACCAACAGTGGAGAAAATACTTCAAGAACTAACTACCAGCAAGGTATTCTCAAAAATTGATCTGAAATGGGGCTATTATCAATTAGAGCTAGATCCAGGTTCCCTGAATTTGTGACTCACTGTGGATTGTATCGTTACAAGAGACTATCATTTGGAATTAATGCAGCTTCGGAGATCTACCAGTATGAAATCCGTCGAGTGATTCAAGGCATTCCTGGAGTTGCCAACATTTCTGACGACATCATAGTCCATGCACCAACGAAGGAAGAGCATGACAAACGGTTGAGGCGTGTACTATCTAGACTACAGGAGGCAGGCCTTACCGTGAATGGAAACAAGTGCCAGTTCGGTGTGTCAGAAATGGACTCCATGGGACACAGACTTACACGGGAAGGACTAAACCCTGCAGAGGCCAAGGTGAAAGCTATTGAAGAGGCACGTGCACCTCAGAATGCAACAGAGGTGAGGAGTTTCCTAGGATTGGTCAATTTTTGTGCAAAGTTCATTCCTAATTTCGCTACAGTGGCAGAACCACTAAGGAAACTAACCAGGAAAGGAGTACCATTTCATTTTGGATCTGAGCAGAATAAAGCGTTCACAGCGCTGAAGCAAAGCCTGACAGATGCAAAAACTCTTGGATATTACGATCCGGCGGCATCAACCAAAGTCATAGCGGATGCCAGCCCAGTTGGTTTAGGAGCCGTGTTGGTCCAGATGCATGATGGAGGACCACGAATCATTGCCTATGCCAGCAGATCATTATCAGATGTGGAAAAAAGATACTCTCAGACAGAGAAAGAAGCACTTGGACTTGTATGGGCCTGTTAGAGGTTCCATGCATATTTATACGGCATTGAATTTGAACTCATCACAGATCATAAGCCATTAGAGTTGATCTATGCACCTAGATCCAAACCATGTGCCAGAATAGAGAGATGGGTACTCAGACTACAACCCTACAAATATAAAGTAATCCACATTGCAGGGAAAGCAAACATTGCAGATCCGCTGTCCAGATTGGTGAAGGATGGAGGTCCACAATCCGTCAGAATTTGAAACAGAAACAGAGAGCTTTGTACGCTTCGTAGCTATTCAGGCGACACCGAAAGCTGTGACTACGAAGGAAGTCGAGAGAGAATCCGAACATGATCCAGAACTTATGGAAGTAAGAGAATGCATACAGAGTGGACAATGGGACAAGTGTACTCACAAGGCTTACATTCTCATTAGAGACGAACTTTGTTGCATCGGACAGTGTGTATTAAGAGGTTGCAGATTGGTGATTCCGCAAAGATTGAGACCGAAGATCGTATCCTTAGCGCATGAAGGACACCTATGTATTGTTGGTACCAAGAAAAACCTCAGGACCAAGGTATGGTGGCCAGGTTGTGATAAAGACGCAGAGAAATTTGTTAAAACTTGTCACGGATGTCAAATCACAAGTAGGAGTAATCCGCCAGAACCGATCCGGAGTACGCAATTTCCGACAGGACCATGGATCGACGTAGCTGTTGATTTTCTTGGACCTTCACCGACGGGTGAATCAATTATGGTAGTGATAGATTACTACAGCAGATACTATGAGTACGTGGTGATGAAGTCCACAACCACTGAAAAAACAATACAACCATTAGCAGAGATATTTGCAAGATATGGATTACCTGTTACATTTTACTCTGACAATGGTCCACAATTCATTTCAGAGACATTTGCGGAATACATGAGGACCACAGGTATCCGCCATCATAAAGTAACTCCGAAATGGCCGCAAGCCAATGGAGAAGTAGAGAGACAAAATCAGTCCATTGAAAAACGATTGAGGATTGCATACGCAGAAGGACAAAATTGGCGAGAAGCATTGCTATCTTATGTGGCTGTCTATCGAGCAACGCCTCATGCAACCACTGGAAAAAGTCCTGCAGAAGCATTTTTTGGGAGAAAAATCCGCACAAAAATGCCAGAAATAAAGGAAATCCGAGACGACCAGGAGATGAGGGACCACGATGCTGAAAAGAAAGGTGCAGCAAAGCTGTACACAGATTCGAAATGTGGAGCCAAGTACTCAGACATCATGCCAGGAGACAATGTTCTAGTGAGGCATGAAACTGGTGGTAAGCTAGACACACCTTATTACCATCAACCCTATACTGTCGTATCCAGAAGTGGCAGTATGGTGACAGTCAAGTCTCCGACTGGAGTCCTGTATAAGAGAAATGTATCAGGTGTAACAAGGTACCAGTCCAGAGATATATCGAGTGAAGAGGTTGAAAGGCCAATACAAGATGCTGAAACTGAGAGACCTGATGATGTTCCAGAGGCAGTTACCAGCACTCCTGATGAAGTGACTAGAGCGCCAGAAACACTTGAAGCCGTGGCGAGCAGTATTTCCGACGCTGAGAGTGAACAACCGAGAAGCGACGACAATATCGCAGGCAGGCCGAAACGAAACCGGAAAGTGCCCAAACGATACGAAGACATTGTGCCATAGTTTTAATAAGAACTTTGGGACAGTATTTAATCTTATATCATAAAGTGCATGTATGAGTGCTGTAGGAAGTAAACTTTATGTAGTTGAGTTATAGTATTACCATTAGTTACGATGTTTGTATGTTTCAGAGGGATATTGGTAAGTGAAGGTAAAGTTTATTTCTGATTAAAGGAGGGATGTCATGATAATGAATATGTATGAGATGTACCGGAAGTCACGTGGTATGAGAGAGAGATAAGAACACAAGCAGGAGAACAAAGGAAACGGGAGAATAAAGCCACAGAAAAGTTTACCTGATAAACTTGTGTTTAATGTTTTATTAACTTCACATTTCGGGCCACAAATGTGACAGTACTTGTAAAGAAAAACTATAATAGTAAACTAATTGAATTAAATTAAGAGACAATAAATAAGATAGATAATATTCACACTAATCTGAGTGCAAAAAAAAAAGTGACTTGCAGTGGTGTTGGAGCAGTCTATATTAGTATACCAAGGGGAGGTTTGAGAGTCTAATAACTGTGGGAAAGAAACAGTCCTTTAATCTGAGATGCTGGTTTTCAGGTTTCTCTATCTCCTGCCTGAAGTAACAGTAAGAAGAGTCTGTGACCATGGTGATGGGGATCCTTTTATTATTATAGCTATCCTCTTGAGCACTTCAATGGATGGGAGGTCAGAACCTGTGATGAACCTGGCCATGTTTATTTACTATCTATTGTAGCTTTCAGCGTTCCTAGGCTTTTGAATTGCCAAGTGAGGAAATGATGCAATCAGCCAAAGGCGAAATTCAAATTTATTGTGTTGCGTCATAGACCAGCAGCAATAGAAATTCACCAAGACAATGGTATCTTCAAAACAACAATTTTTATTAATCACTATTAATAATATAATATCTTACTTAACTAAACTTAACCACAACTATGCACAAATGTATATATGTATATGTGGATTACCCAAACCATTAGAACTTTGGCACAATTCTGAAAAGTCAAATTTAAAATTCAGTCTTCAAAATCTTGTGCTGAAATTTAGAACTTTTAAAACTGTTGTTCAGAAATAATTATGTAATTGTCAAGTCATCAGACTTCAAAACTCACAAATTCTTGTTGAGTTGCTTTAGAGAAAAGTTTCTTCATATGAATGATTTTTCAACAACTTCCCCCTTATGAAGCTTGTGACTTCCATGATGCTTTCATAGACCTTGGCAAGGGCCAAATGAAATAACCATCAAAATGGTCATGATCCAGATGCAAGAATGATCTTTCTTTATTTACCCAGATATGGGTCAGTCACAAATGACCATTAGCCACAGCAAATCATTGTTTTCCCCCTGACAAGGAGAACACAACAGTAGTGTCCATCTCATAGAATGTCACTGCATTTCTGTCTTCTGATCAATCTGGTTAATGATACTCAAGCTGCTTTTAGAAGTGTCTCAATCACATGGCTGGCTTGAGGAATACGGTTTTAGTTTCATTTTTTTCCAAAATCACAAGTCATTATGATAAATGGCCTCCTGTTTGACCAGATATCTTTCTGCTTAAACAGGTGTCCTTCTTAGCAAACATTCATTGTTTCAGGCTTTCAAAGGAGAACAATAACACTGGTTTTATGACTCTGAAATTAGGTGGCTTTGCATCTGGATTTCAAAATGTGTGTCTTTCCCTGTCCAACTCACAGAGTAACCCACTAAAATATGTTATTTTTATATAAGCCTGTAACAATTGTCAGAGTACATACATGACATCACATACAACTCTGAGATTCTTTTTCCTGCAGGCCAGGCAGAATTTTCTAATTACTGATAAATGTAAACTGTACTCAAGAAGAAATAAATTATACAAATAAAGAAATGTAAACAAAAGAAAAAAGTGTAAACAAATTGTGCAAATACAGTTTATTCAGTCACCAATAATGAGTTTCTGATTGACTGTTGTTCAGGAGTCTGATGGTAGAGGGTAGCAACTATTCCTGAACTCAGAGGTACTAGTCCTGTGGCACCTATGCCTCGTTCCTGATGGCAGCAGTGAGAACAGAGTACGTCCTAAGTGGTGTGGATACTTGATTGCTGCTGCTCTCCGATTGCAGCATTCCATGTTGATTTTCTTGATAGTGGGGAGAGTTTTGCCTGTGATGTACAGGGCTGTCTTCACTATATTTTGCATGGCTTTCCGCTCAGAGGTATTGGTTCTCCCATACCAGGCTGCGATGCAGCCAGTCAGCACCCTTTCCTCTGGACAATATTTTTATTGATTTTAATAAAGAACATAGAAACAAAAAGAGTACAATTCATTAAGATAGAATGGACAGTTACATAAACTAAATAAGATATTCCTTATATCTCTAACATAAATAAATTGTAAACATATCCATAATACCTTTTTTTATAAACTCTAATAATACAAAAAGAGGAAAGAATAAAATAGTAGAGGAGAAAAACTCAAACGCCTTACCTACCCATGTTGCCAGATGCTATATTTGTCTAGTAGTAAAAGAAAAACAAAGGAAAAAAATGAATATAAGGATACAAGTCAGACAATTTAATTACATTGGAGTAAAATTATAAAGTAAGATCGTGAATCATAAATGACCCCTATAACTTCTGGAATCTTGTATTTGAATTATTAATTGAATAACAAATCTTTTCCATGTTCAAACAGGACATGATGTTATGCAGCCACTGATTATGGGTAGGTGGGGCAGTATCCTTCCATTTAAGTAAAACCGCATGTCTCACTGAAAGAGAGGCAAAAGAAATGGCGCGACTCTGAACCAGAAATAAAGAAGAATCATTCCTTTCCATTGTGCCGAAAAAGGCCACCAAAGAATTCAGTGTTAAATCTATATTGAAATTTTTTGATAAAATATGGAAAACCTCTCCAGTATTTTTATAGACTAGGACAGGTCCAGAACATATGAATTAATGATGCTTCTCTGCTCTTACATCTGTCACACCAGGGAGTCGTATCGGAATAAAAGTGAGACAATTTAGCTTTATACAAATGCACTCAATCACTTGAATTGTAATAGACAATGTCGAACACATAACGAAGAGGTATTAACCAACTTAAGAAATTGTGTCCCAATCCACATCTGTTATGGTCAAATTCAAATCTTGTTTTCAAGTATTTTTTAATTTTAGCTAATGAAGTCTGATTTAAACATAACAATTTCTTGTAAATAATAGATATTAAACCTTTACAAGAAGGCATTAAGCTTAAAAAAACTCAGTTAAAGCCAAAATTATAACCACCAGTGAACAGAACATTTAAGCAGAAGCAATGCTCTATTTGCTTATGAATAAACTATCAAAATTTACCTGTTCATCTCTTCTTTATTCCTTCTTAAATTTAAATTTTAAAAGTACTGCCCAAGAATCTAGAAAATCTGAAAACCAATCTAATCCCCAAGCTGTCCGGATTTTCAGACTTCTACTGTACTACCAGGCCTCTTGGAAATAGAATCTCTGAGTTGTGTGATGTCATGATGAACTTTGACAATAAATTTGAATTTGAACAGCATCTCTAATTTGTGGAGCCCACTATCTCTTGGTTAGTTTATCTTCAGTTAGTTGCAGTCATCTCCATTATAGCTTCCAACAATTACTGCAGCCACAAATTACTTAGACTCAATTTAAGAGTGCAGTTGAGTCTAAAATGACACAGAAAATTGGAACACTTTATGATGCAATTAAAGTGCTTAAAATTGAAATGGTTACTTTGAAAAGCTCCCTGACTAGGTTCACTAGGTCCAGGTTTGGTGAATAATGTCATTTCAATCCCCACACCCATTTTTGATACTCTTCACTTTGTCCACCAGGAAGATTATGCATTACATCTTTAGCGTATGCTTTGATTTAGCCTGTGATTGTCCATAAATAACTTGACATTTAAAGTGTAAGTTGTTTCTTTATAAAGCTGCAAATCTGCATTTCAGGAGGTTTAAAGAAATTATTAAATTCTGCTGTTTAGATGCTAAATGTAGAAAACGGTCACTTGTAGAGTATGGTAGGGCACATTTGACTGAATCTCTGGCTGGTTTCCAAGTAATACACAATGTCCAAATAAAGCCTCACCGATTGAGAAAAATGTTCTAGATATTTTAAACCACAACTACCATACCTTGTGACAGGTTCAGCAGCCATTTTGTATTGCAGGAGGAGCAGAGTGATAGCATCAGGATCACTCATGTGGCGGTGATCCAATGAGAAGTTCAGAGGGGATAATGAGAAGTTCAGAGGGGATTGACTGGGCAGTGTTTGAAAAGGAAAAGAATTGTTGTGACTAGGGTTTAATAAAGAAAGTCGACTTCATGGTGTCCAGGAAGAAACGAGTGAATGTATTCTATATTTGTAAGATGTTATAAATCAGTGCAGCTACAGTATAAAGAATTCTTTGATGTGTTTCATTTTTACTGTTGAGTATTTCGCCAACATAGGAGACTGTTGACATTAGTGTTGTTACATGCATTTGTAAAGCTTTTAAATTCATGAAGTTTTCTTCAGCAAGCAGCCTTCATTTCAAAAACCTTTGTTTAATCCATTTTTCTCTGTGATTCACAGAATCATTTGAGTGCCTGCTACACTAAGATAAGACTATTATAATGAACATTTGGCAAAATTTAAATAATTCCCCTTTGCAGTTTATAGGGCATTCTTAAACTGACTGTCCAGTAGTTTAGCAGATTCCACAAACAACAGAAATCTATGCATACTTACCATGGATAATTAGCTAGAACACATTTATTTGGTTTTACTACATGAGCTGCCAGCTTTCAGTCAAGCAATATCTCTAGATTATAATGTTTCTGATGTTCCAGATTTTAGCTAAATTTCAAAACCATACTTGTTTCTTTTCTTTAATGTGCAAGTTTTTTTTTTGCTAAGAATTATAATGACCTAGTGATAAGACCATAAATGAGAGATCAAAATTAGGGAATTCAGCCCATCCTGTCTGCTCCACCGTTTAAATCACAGGTGATGTATTTTTCCTCAACCCAATTCTCCTGCCCATAACCTTTTGACATCCTTGCAAACCAAGAACCTATCAACCTCCACTTTAAATATGTACAATGACTTATCTGCGGCAATGAATTCCACAGGTTCACCATCCTCTGGGTGAAGAAATATTTTCTCATCTCTGTTCTAAATGGGCATCCTTTCATTCTGAGGCTGTAGACCTTTCATAAAGCAAAAAAAAATCCGAACATAAAGGCGAAGATTCTCCGCCCTCACGTCCAAAAACTTAACTTCATGAATTCTTCCCAACTGGCTCTAAGGTGCTGACTTCAACCCCTCTCTGAGACAGTGTCACCAGTAGAGCAGAGCGTTCCACCACGCATCTTGAATGTACTACCACTGCAAGTGACTGTGAACATTGCGGTGGCGCCATCAGCCCGCGACCCATCTCACTTTTCTCTTTCCCACTCACTCGCCCCTCTCCTTCCATGCCCCCCTCAGGGCAGGAGTGGCTGATGGGGGGTGGCCAGGCCAGGCTGTAACAGTCCCACCAGCCTCCCGCACCTCACCAGGCCGTTTCAGCCTTGGGGGCCACTTGTCGATGCCAGCGACTCAATGCACGGTAGAGCAAGGACCATCTACCCTACCCATAATCCCCCACATAGCTGAAATTATTCTGGGAAATACAGAGCAATTCCAGCTGTGTGGGGGATTATTGGCCATTGCTCGGCATGTATGTATAGCGTCATGGCACCAGTAGCCATGCCTCCTAAATGCCCCAGCCGCCTCCAGGCTGAAGGGGACATCGGAGCAGGCTTTTTTGGGCGTACATGAAAAGGTAAGTGTTATGAGCCCAGAATTCCCCAAAACCCAGCAGCAATAGAAATTCACCAAGACAAATGGTTACTTAAACATTTTTAAAAATCTGACTTTAACTTATTGCTATTAACTTAATCTCCTTCTAATTCTAAGCAGGCATGTATGTAATGCGTATATGTTCAGGAAATTTCTTTGCTGTAATAATCCAATCTTTCACTTCTCACTTTTCCAAGTTCACCAGTATCAGGCAATTCTTATACTGTGCACAGAATTTAACATTTATGAATTTTCACCAAGCTCTGGTGCTGAAAGATAAATGGTTACCACTCAAGAAGGCTCTTGTAGGTTTCAGAGGGAGATATTTGTTGCTTGTTGAATACACACAAACTGATTCCCTTCAATCAGCCACTTCAGTGTCTTGCCAAAAAGATTTGCCCCATCAGAGTTTTCCAAATGATAACCTCTTTTTCCAGGTTGCCACAGTGTTCCTCTTCCTTCCCTTATTCCAGGAAAAACACTCTAGCCAGCCATTTCCTCTTATAAGGACTACAAGGGTTTTCAACAGGCTGAACTCAGAACCCGTCTTCAAAATGGGATTTTCAACAGGCTGCCAGCTTGTCATGTTGCAGCCTCCAAAAACCACTGTAGAACTGATTCTCTCTCTCTCTCCAAAGAATCACATGTTCTTTTCTATCTCTGTTTGCAAAACCACATGACACCTCTTAGAACAGTAAACTGCAACCAGACAGATTGCTGGCACTGGAATCTGTTTCTGAGCCTGGACATCTGTTGCTTTAAAGACAATAGTCCATTTATTCAACAATATCAGTCCACAAGTAAGTGTTAATCGGACTTCACGTCTCCATAGGCATTCTTCAAAGTTTCTGTAAAGTCACTATGGACATGAAGTCTCTGCTTATGCATAGCTCTTGCATTTCAAATGAGATGTCTTTTGTGGAAGGTTAATGTCTGTTTGTGAAGTGACCTACACTAAACCTCCCACAATTTATCTCTTTTAAAGATAATAAAATATAATATAACCTTCCATGCGGGGGTTAACTATGTAAAGTTCTTGTGCTCTCTCTGGTTCCAGACTCTCACACCACTAGAAACATCTTCTCCATATCCACTCTATCCAGCTTTTAAAATAAATATTCAGAAGGTCCTCCTTCATCCTTCTAAACTCCAGGAAGTGGAGGCCCAGGACCATCAAACACTCCCCCTTGCATTTCTTGTTATAAATTGGACCATTAAAAATCTATTTAGATATTTGGGTACATAGTGTACTTTTGGCATTTTGATTTACAAAATGGGTACTGTTTATCATGCAATCGCAAATTAAAATATTCCAAAAAAACTGACAATTGGTTCAACCATATGCTAAAAAAAATGTTATTGTGGTTTCCTCCCCTTTGTTAATTCCATATCTGCACATTTCACACATGGTAGTTGCTGCATTATTCATGTACTGACTCATTGGAACTGGGTCAGTGCTTTAAAGAGGTGGCCTGTCACTACCTTGAAGATGAGAGACCACAGTGGTGGAGAGGGTAAGGTGATGAGGGTGGGAGAAGGGTAATGGTTCATGGGTTACCTGCGAATAAACCCCTGAGCAAGTTAAAGCCCTGTAGCCACAAATGATCCTCAACCCCAGCAATCTGCAGCGGCAATTGGGCTCTTGTTTTAGTGTCTGTGACCATCTACCTTTACAGACACCAACCAACTTTAAAATTCCAAGTGATGCTTTTATTGTATGTAAAAATCATGTCCAGAGCAGGTCACTTTATGCATAGTTCACACTTTCAATGTGATACACACTGCATTTTATTCAGAGTTAATTACAAAGGTCATAATTTGAAAAATATTGACCAGATTCATTTAAGAATGTTGAACAGTACAACAGGGAGACAGGCCCTTTAGCTCACGATGGCTGTGACAAACATGATGTCCAAATTAAACTAAACTCTGTGGCTTGCACATGATACACATCCTTCTGTCTCCAGCATATTCATGTGTCTATCTAAAAGTCTCTTTAATGCTATTATCATATCTGCAAAGTATTTGTTCAGTGTTTATCATCAAAAATTGATAATACCATATTAAAAAAGTACAAGGGCAAAGCACTCTTTATGAGTGACTTAGGGATAAGTAGTTCCAGGTTTTTATTTAGTTTCATTCCCTCGTTTCAGGAAAATGGATTTTTCAGTCTGTAGTTCTTTCATCCTGGAATGAAAGGTTGGCATCATTGCAGCATTCAATGTGATCAAACAAACTGAGTATTTTCCATTTTATTCACCCTGTGTCAAAATGCACTAAAAACAATGCAGAAGCTTGTTGACTTCAGTAGAATAGTTTTAGAAAACACATATAATGCCATATTACACTAATATTAATTTGTGTGTCCAATGTATTGCATGAATTGTATTGTTTCCTTTCTGATATCATCTTTAGAACCTCAGTTCTAAATCCTGCTGCTTATTGGTGCAGAAAATGAAATTGCCTCATATAGCTTCTGTTTGGATAAAATGAACAGTTTCTTAGATGTAATGATGAAAGCAATGCTGTAGACTAGTCATGTTAATGTTGTTTACTTAATTTTGGACCTGACGTCTTAATTGAAGCCTCTAATTGGTGTGCCTTCAAGTTATATTCCAGGTGGACTTGCTTTACACAATAGTAGAGTGTGTGAACCAGAGCAATCATCCTTTGGTGGATGAGGTAAATTTGTTCCATTGGTGTGCCTTCAAATTATATTCCAGGTGGACTTGCTTTACACAATAGTAGAGTGTGTGAACCAGAGCAATCATCCTTTGGTGGATGAGGTAAATTTGTTCCACTGGTAATGATATTAAAAATCCCAAGACAATCTTTATAAAATAAAATAACTTGACTCCATTTCTTCAAATAAATCTGATTCATTTCTGCTGTTGAAATCTTGTATAAAATGTCTGCCAATGTTTGTCTCTCGAGCTGATTCATCGTAATTCATTATATATTTAATGAGATATTTTTGAGACGTGCGTAAATTGAGATGATGTGTATACTTTTTGAAAATAAAAATGCATAAGATGATTGTCATTATAACCCCAAATCGTTATTTTAATTGAGGAAAATTTCTGTTCCATTAAAAAGTTGTTGGTATTAGGGATTGGAATGCTTGGAATCATTGCATTAAACAAAAAATCTGCAGGTGCTGGAGTCGAGTGCAATACACAAACTTACTATTTCTCCAAATTCAGCAGGTCAAGCAGGATCCATAGGAAATGGAGGTTAATCAATGTTTTGGGCCTGGGCCCTTCTTCTGCCTGTTCTTGCTTATACCTGTATAAGCAAACCCGTAGTTAATCCTACTTTAAATGTTCTTAATAAATAGGTTGAGATAAAATAAGAATTATCAATATTTTTTGGTGGAAGGTATTTAATTTATTTACAAGAATAATGTGCCCCACTTTTTCACCTTTTTTTAAAATCTTTCTGGATTATATCAGAAGACTTGAATTTGGTGGGCCAAATCTTTTGGTTTGGACAGGCACACTGGAAATAATTAAACAGAATTGCACCTAAAATCCAGAGAGGAAATATACACCCCTTGTATTTGAGGCTGGAATAAGAGTTGAGAAGTTAACACTGGACAATGTTTTTCAAAAGGTTTGCTTCATAAAAAAAAAATTGGGGACCATGGTAGACAACTTCAAAGTGAACACAAAGATAATTTCAGATTTGCTGTATCACATGGGAAGTTGGATAAACATTAAATTAACTTTAATTGAATTGAGCATGTTTAATCACATAAAGATGCTGACACGTTGCATTAGTTCAACGGACCTAAAAATATTTTGCCCAGGATTTTCAATTGTACTCGGCATCTGATGCCTCTTGTGTCAGTGCCCAATAATAGTTAGCCAGCATTGATGGATTCCAGTTCCCCTGATACTGCTTTTCCATGCCTTGGGGAAACCTTTCACCATGTTTGTCACTGCCTGCACCAAGATCAGCCGGGAAGACGTCCAAGTGCAAATGTAGAAAAATGAATTTTCAATGACATGCTGCACTTCATGGTTTTTCTACGCTTGAGGTAGACTTAAAATGAGACAGGAAATCACAAAAATAAGTTCTATCTAAAAAACAGTACATGTTAGGAAATTTTTCGGGTGATGTTTATGGTCAGCAGCCCAAAATCCATAAAATATGCCCAAAAGAGTTCAGTAAGCAAATTCTTCATTGTCCAGTGTAATTTACAGTGGTCCCCCCCTTATCCACGATTCTGCTTTCTGTGGTTTCATTTACCCACAGTCCGAAACTGATCTAAGTGCCCCATACTAATCCCACTGCCTTGCTCTCTCCCCACAGCCCTGTGTTGGTCCCCACACTGATCCTTACTCAAAAGTAAAAAAATTTACAGGTACACTTCAGTATCCCATATAGCTTTGCTAAATATATAAAGTGGTGTTTGCACAACCTCTACATCACATAACGCCCAATTTCACAAAACATTTTGTGGACGTTAGGCGGAGCATATCCTGTATAGGGTTCTCTACTCTCTGCAGTTTCAGGCATCCACATATCCCCTGTGGATAAGGGGGGACTACTATATTGCTTTTTTTAATGAGTAAGCCTAATGAGACGCAGGGCCCAGGCCCAAAACTTTAGTTACTCTTTACTTCATATGAATTTGGAGTGACCTGATGCATTTCTCCAGCACATTTGTGTATTGCACATGATCTTAGCATCTGCAGTCTTTGTTTAAGTGAATAAGAGAGTATCCAAAAACTGACATGAACCCTCCTTGTTGTTTCCAGTCAATTAGCCAGCCTTGGCTGCTAAGAATTGGCTGGCATTTAGTGTTAAATATTCTGGATCCAGAGCTTTTGAAGATTCATTGTCATCATTTCTGACACCACTGGTCTGAAACTGGGCTGAGAGACGGAAATGTAAGAGCATGTTGACATCAGACTGATATTTACATGCACTTTGACGTTTGATTTGGACCGTTGATTTTGTCATTATTTTTATTTGGGTACTTTGGCTAACCAGACACACTGATGATCAGCAACATAGGGGCTAAGATGGAAGGAATTATTAGTTGGGGCTTGGGCCTGCACTGTCCACTGAGCTTCTCGTGCACAGCTCAGCTGGAGAAGGGTTGCTTCTGCTTCCTTTACATCCCATAGCTGGTGATAATGTGTCAGCCTTACTGATGCCAAGGTTGTCAGGTGTCCAGCAAGCTTTCACAAGTCATGAACCCATTATCCTGAATAGTACAAGGATTAGGACTGGTCAAATCCACAGAATCATTGTTTGAGCATATTGTTGGTCTGCTCTGTGTGGCACATGGTATTTGTTGCACATGCCATTTATGTGTGATGGGTCTAGATTCTTCTGTGCATTGTGGGTCATCAGAAGCTAGTTCTTTACCACCTAGTTGCTTTCCTTTATCTTGCATGGCTGACTTTAAAGTAGGTAGAATGGTGGTCTGTCACAGATTTAAGGCATCATGGCTGATAGCAGGAGATCTGCCATTGACCTGTATGATACATTGTGATTGGTCACACTCCAAGCAATTTGTCATGTACACGAGCCCGGCAATCCTTATGAAGCAATCCACCGACAAAATTCATCACATTTCAGCTAGAAATGTGAGAGAAGCATATAACTTGATTCAGTGAGGGAATTCTTGCTGAATCGGGTATGTTCCTCCGATCATCACTTGAAAAGGTATTGAAATGACAAGTTTCTCGGCATGCACATTGTCAATGTTCTACGTGCACCAAAATTCTGACTTGCTCCTGCTGAACAGATTCTTTGTATTTTTTAAAAATGCAAAACAACTATATACTAAATACTTAATTGAATTTAAAAGACAATAAATAAAAAAGATAGAGAATAAATATTCAGAGTTATCCTAGCGCTAAAGAAAAGTGGGTAGGCAATAATCGAGACACTCCTTGTGTGGTGTCAGATCAGTCCATGCTGAGTGAAAGAAGGGGAGGTTCTAGAACCTGATGACTGTTGGAAAAAAAGACTGTTCTTGAACCGAGAAAGTTGGTCTTCAGGCTTCTATACCTTTTGCCCAAAGGTGGCAATGGGCAGTTTCTACTTGATATCCCATGCACAATGTGCCATCTTTATCTTCCTCCTCCTCCTCCTTTTAACTGCATGTCCTGCATCGTGTACCTTAAGCTCCTTTTCAGACACACTGAACTTGAAAATGAATATTTAGTTGTGTACCTCTTTGAAGAGCTAACGATTTGTGCAGAAACTTGAAGACAAAATTGTTCAGTGCCTGATAGACCTCGACAACCTTTAAAAACTTCAAAAGGCACCAATACCTTGCAGTATTATGGCAACAGCCAGAAGAAGTCAGCCAATAATTGCAACTAAGGAATAGGATATCTTTCTGACTGCTGAATGTGTGACCAGTTAAATGAGGCAAATAGAGGTTTTTACATGGAGCATTGTTCAATGATAGGGCAAACTTGGCAATGGACACAGCCACTGCATTCTTGGTGCAGTTGTTAATACCATCTGAACACATGCTTCACTAATTTGCTAGCCACCTCTGCTATGCAACACGATCATGCATACATTACTCAGCATATTGGAACCATTGCATAACTTGTGACACCCAAACTGTTGTCACTATGAGAAATGATTTTGTCCTGAAAATGTCACATTATATAATCTGTCAGATTGTAAAGAATTGTTATGTTATGCTTTCTCTCAGGCAAACAACTAAATTTAAGTCTATATATTTTTTGTTTAGATATATTGGAATTATGATGTTCCATTAGTTGTTTTTAGACCCAATTGAATATTCTGACTTTAGTTTTGTACGTGAAGGTGATTTAAAACTGATAATGTTGTGAAAGGTTACTGATAAAATTAATGATATCAACTAACAATTATGTTCAGCATTTAATTGTTGGATTACCAGTTGACTTTTAACCATCCAGTCATTTAGTAATATAGGTGATAAAATTCTATGCAATGCATTTGATAGAGTGTAGGAAAATTAATATATTACATAAAACATTGTGCAGAATTTTTCCCTGGTCTATCCATTCTCCTTTATCACACACATTTTGCCACCTTTTCTCCTTCTCTTGCCATGTTTGAGTACTGTCATGGTTGCAGACCTGTCTATTTTCGTAAATATTTTGTATGTTTGCTAATGGTCATGCATTTTCATTTAATTAAAACCAGCTAACTGCCCTGGATAAATGAATGACAAAATTCATTAGCCAGGATGAGATGTGTAAAATAAAAAGTAATAACATCAGAGTTTGTGGATGTGTATCTTGGCATTTGTAGCATATCTTTTTT
Organism: Narcine bancroftii; assembly: GCF_036971445.1. Classification (NCBI taxonomy): domain Eukaryota; kingdom Metazoa; phylum Chordata; class Chondrichthyes; order Torpediniformes; family Narcinidae; genus Narcine; species Narcine bancroftii. Next base: position 37,195,590 of record NC_091470.1, read on the forward strand.
TTTAAATCTATATTTTAGTGCTTTGGAAGATTTACGAAGACGAATATAAAAAAATATAGCAATAAACACCAGTAGATGTCCATCAGTTTCCAGTCTGTAGGCTCTGCCCTGGTCCCAGTAGTTCAGACCTAATACATTTTTTAATAGAACTTACTGCTACAGAGAGCTATTTAAATCTGATATGATAGTTGGACCCAATTCAATTTCTCCAGAGTGCTGAAAGTAATGGGGTCAGTGCACTTGCACACAAATTCAACAAGGGTGATATCTATTCCAGTGAAGTTCTGAGAGAGAAAATATATAGTCAGATGAAGAATAACATAGTAATTAAGTATTCATCATATGGATGTGGGAAACATTGCTATAAATTGCTTCTTTTTGGGAAAAGATGCTGTATTGATGAGTGTGTTAATGTAAGTGCAGTAACAAAACCAGAAAATGAAGACAAGGCAGGTCAGGATAACCATTGGTTTGCAATTCTGGATTAAAACCTGTGTCACTACTTTGGAGCTGAGCGATGTAGTTGTCATCCTTGCACATCCTACGGCAAAAGGAAGACACCACACCAGCCCTATTTAAAGTGGTTGAAGATTGCAGGAATCCAAGCTGCAGGTTGATTTCACCTAAATGCTCCTATAATTGTACAAGTGTTCTGTGCTTTCATGTTCATTCCATTGAGTTCTCTTTGAATTACTGGATGACCTAAAGAATTACAGAGATCAGACTGTCACACTGAGCGGAGGGAGAAGAAAGAGTGGGAATGGAGAAAGGAAGAAGGTCATTCACCCAACTCCAAAAATAGCCATTCTCTGCAGTTGAAAATGGGCTTAACTAGAAGTAGAGCAACACTGTGCACGCATCTGGATTTTTAAAAATGTATTCATTGACTAATTTTTGCCAGGATTTGGGTTGGCCCTAGGTAATTTTTTCCAATGTGAAGCTGCACCAAATTACTTTTGAGTAGTGCAGTATATTTTGAGTGAGATTTTTAGACTCACTGATCTGGAAAACAATGGTTTTTAATTGTTAAGAAAACATTGAAAGTTTACCAATGTTATTTCCCCTAAAACTACAATGAAAGAGCCAACACTCAAACAGTACTTTTTGTGCTCACTGAGATCTGTGATTCCTTTGACACACAAATAGCTGAACCACTTTGTACCTGGAGTTCAGTGTCATGCCCATATTCAGCCTGGTCGCTGCAGGATTATACCACTCCACGCTGCTGCTCTGCCACCATGTGCAGATTGTTGCTCACTGCTGTACTAGGGAGGCAATACAAACTCCATACCCCTCACAAGCTGGCAGAGTGGGCATGGAATTTTCTCTTAAAGCCTAGGCCCTTATAGAGAAACTCCTGGCAACCTCACAGTTCCTTTAACTAGTTTAGTCCTGAATTCAAATGCTGTCCAGCTGGAGTTAGCATGTCCTCCTTGTGACTACTTGGTTCCTACCACTACCCCCACCCCCTACATCTCAAGGATTTTGGATTGGTAGATTAATTGGCTGATCTAATTAGCACATAACTGAGTGAAAAGAATCTGGGATGAGTTGGTTATTTGTGCAGACTCAGTGGGTCAACGTGCTTGTTTTTGTGCTCTCTGCCTCTGTGACTTCTGTAAAGAACTATGAGGTCTCCACTAAGATACTCTTTTGGTATGGCTGAAATCTGACACTGATTGCACTCACAACAACAGTATTGGACATCAGAATGATTATAGCCACACATTTATTTATTTCTTAATTTTTCAAAAGACGTACGAGATCCCTCCACATAACAATCTTCAAACCATCTTATTCCTTTGTCATACCAGGAATTCAATATTTTGTTGCCCAGATTTATGGGCCGCAGCACATTGGTACATAATGGTGTTCTTAGCAATATTCCTGCATTTTTTTTTAACCATACGCTCATTTATTTATTTCCATATTCCAATCATATCTATTAATATGGGGTTAATATCTGTCTTTTTTGTTATTAACTTAACATTCCACTGATAGATAAAGTCCTTCACTGTCCTCTCTTTTATTGAATTCAATCCCATTCGAATCCAAGAAGGAGGATTGCCTTCTTCAAAGAAGCATGATAAAAATCTAGCTTGCACTGATAAATAATATTTCTTAAAATCCAGAAGCTAGCCAAGGTATGATTGAACAGAACCACACAAAGTTTCATTTAGGACATACAAAAAGCATCCTTAAGTACGTATTTGGCAGATGGATAGAAATTAATAATCAAGTTAGTTCAGAAGTTTTACATTTTCAGAGCTTTGCTCTGAAGAAGGTATCTTTAAAATCCTGATGCCGTTTAAGTACAATCAAACTATCAAATGCTCCTTAATAGATAATAAGGAACATACAACAAACAGGAGGTTCAAGACTGATCCTAGCCTGGAGCTAAAAGCAGGGGTGCAGTGCTAAATTTTTTAGGTACCAGAGCTCACCAAAAACGGTGACAAGGAGGTCACATGAGACCTCCTGTTTGGTGGCTGTTATATTGTATTTGGCATTGTATAATTGAGAGCAAATGGTAGGACGATGAACAAGGATGACCGGTCTTGGAAGAAACAGGTAGGTTCCTTGTATGTCCAGAGTAGCGCTCAGTGGGTGGTGGTGGTGGTGTGGGGGTGGGGGGGGGTTGGGGGTGATGCTGCCCGGAGCATTGAGGTGCCGGAGTGGCCCCATAGCAGCCCCATGAGGTGCCTAAAAGGAATGTGAGTTGACAGTAGAATGAGCAATTAAGTTTACAAGAATTTATATATGGTCAAACAAAAGAAGTTTCATGTTGAATATATATGGTTTTGATATATCCACACATAGAAATGCCTTTTGAGGTTATGATTCCCAACCATTAAACTGAGACCAATTATACTCACATGGCTGGGTACAGAGATCACACAGCACTATGTAAAAACAGCAAAGGATTTTTTTTCTTGCCATGGAAAATATTTATTACTGCTATCCTCGTTGTGTGTCACTTGAGCAACTGACCTGGTCATTGTCCCATTGCTGATTATCTGAATGCCTCACAATAATTCAAGATTTCTTTATTGTCATGTAGTAATACAGAAAATGTGATAGTACACAAAATTTACATATGCCTGCTGTAAGGCAGACAAAGGGTTGCCATTGGTACTGTCCAGCGCCCCTTACAGTAAGAGAAGTAAAGAGAGTCCCTTCAGAGACACTGAGTGCCTGTAGATTCACCTCAAGCACTCCCTCAGCCTTTGAAACTGCACGGATCCCTGTGCAATCCATTAGCAATCTAAGCTCCAGTCCCAAAGTTCCAACACGATCATGAAGCCTACAGTGCCCGAAGCCCTTTTGGAGCCCTACTTTCCCTCATGAGTCCCGGTTCTGTTGCGCAGCCTGTGTGGGTCCCTCAACCACGTCACTGATTACCTGCACCCTGTGTGGGTCCTTCAGCCGCTGAGCCCCTCATTGATCACCATCCTGTAGGGTCATCTCCTCTGCTTCTCCTTCTCAACGGGGTTGTTCTCCCCATTCCTAACATCCTGCACTGGGCCACTGCTCCCACAGAGTCTGCAATCCCTCATGGCCACTGCTGCCATTTTAGGCACAGAGTTCCATGGTTGCAGGTTTTTAATTAATAATTATTTTATTTAATACCGATGGCTCCTTTAGCAGTTTATTTAAAGCCTATACAGAGCTGCTAGTATTAGGACTAGGCAGTTGGAGCAGCTCTGTTTCTCCACTCCCCACTATCTTGGCTCCACAGCAGCCCTGGCAGTGCCACCAATTTTTAGACATGACAGCACATTAGAAGTGCTTTATGGTGTCTTGTAGTTATTGCTGAGAAACTGGCCCTTCAGCCAAACTCATTCATGGCGATCAAAGTGCCTCCCTTACATCCTAGCTGCCTGCATTAGGCCCATATCCCACAGTTCCTATCCACGTACCTGTCCAAACAGCTTTTAAATGTACACACATCTACCACTTTCTCCAGCAGTTCATACCAACTGCACTCTGTGTGACAAAATTTCCCCTCAGGTCCCCTATGCCCTCCAGTTCTAGACTCCCATACTCTGGGAAAAATACCATTACCATTCAAACACCACCCTTATTATCACCCCTCAACCTCCTAAACTCCAGTGGAAAAAAGCCTTAGTTTATCCCTTCTCTTATAACTTAAGCCCTTCAGCAAAGCCAACATTCTTGTGACTATATTCTGTACTTTAATTCATCCCACAGCTGGGCAACCTGAACTGCATACAATACCCCAAGTTCTTGTACAGTTGTAACGTGAAGTCCCACTCTTGTACTCTGTGCACTGACCAGTGAAGGCAAGCATGCCAGATGCCACCTTCACCTTACCTACCTATGTCACCACTTTCAGGGAACTATCTATTTGTACCCATAGGTCTCTTTGTTCCACAACATTCTACAGGCCAATAACTGTGCAGGTCCTACCTTGGTTTAACTTCCCAACAAACAACAAGTTTCATGTGTCTAAATTAAATTATATCTGCCTCGTTGACTGGGATGCTAATATAATCTTGGATAACCTTCTTCGCCATCCATTGTACCACCAGTTTTGATGGCATCTGATGATATACTAACTATATCAACTACATTCTCAATCAAACTGTTTATATAGTCAAACAACAGTAGACCCAGCAATGATTCCCACAGCACAGGCCTCCAATCTGATTAACGCCTCTCCACTACCACCCTCTAACTCTGATATCCAGACAAATCTGAATCCAAATAGTCAGTTTATCCTGGATCCCATGTGATCTAGCTTTCCTACCATGCAGGATCTTATCAGAAACCATGGTAAAGTCCACTTAGACTGTCCGCCACTCTGCACTCATCAAACCCCTTAATCACCTCTTCCAAGAAACGTGAATTTGTGTGACACAATTATCCACGCACAAGACATGCTGTCTATCACTAATCTGTCCTTGCCTTTCAAAATGCAAGTGATTTCAATCTCTCTGAATCACTTTCTCACCTGTGATGTTAGGCACACAAACCTGTAGTTCTCTCTTCCTGAAGTTAGAGAGCCAGCCTGCAGTAAACTGGATGCACAAGGGGGGCTGTCAGAAACGCTGCAAAAAGATAGAAGGCCAGCATTGGAGTAAAAGAAAGAATGAACGCCTTCAGACCCGCCCTCCTGACAATCTTACTCACAAATGTAAGATCACTAGGAGAAGAGAATGGATGACCTAAGACTGCATATGAACCAGAAAGAACTGTAAAACTGCTGTGTTCTGATGATTACAGAAATATGGCTTCAGGGCTCAGCCATCCACCTTGTTTCCCTTAGGGCAGACAGAGATGATGCTGCTTCTGGCAAGACTCGAGTGAGAACTGGTGCACAGATGTCTCTATTGAAAGATCTTCCGCTCAACAGAGATAGAGTACCTGATGGTGAAATGTAAACCCTTCTACCTGCCCAGGAAATTCTGTTCCACTTTCAACGAATGAGGGTGAAGCAATGAGGGAATTTTATGGTGCCATATTTGAACCCCAGACACCTCACCCCGATGTTTGCACAATTGTGCATTTACATCAATGAGAAATGGTGCACAGATGTCTCTATTGAAAGATCTTCCGCTCAACAGAGATAGAGTACCTGATGGTGAAATGTAAACCCTTCTACTTGCCCAGGAAATTCTGTTCCACTTTCAACAAATGAGGGTGAAGCAATGAGGGAATTTTATGGTGCCATATTTGAACCCCAGACACCTCACCCCGATGTTTGCACGATTGTAGCTGGCAACTTCAACCATACCAACCTTGAAATTGTTCTACCATGGTTTCAACAGCATGTGAACTTCACCACCATAGGAGAGAACACACTAGATCGAGTGTACACCAGCGTCCCTGGTGTGTACAAAGCTGCTTCTCACCCCACTCGGACCACATTTATGCCCTGCTAATCCTGGGATACAAACTGCTGGCAAAATGGACAAAGTCAGTTTACAGAGAGATCAGGACATGGCCGGGGACTGGGGTGGGGTCAGTAGCCACAGTGTGCCACATGAGTGCTTTGAGATCACAGACCGGAGCTGTTTCAGGGAAGCGGCCAGCTACAATGACGACATAAACATTGACAATGAGGTTTGTGCACTTTTCACAGCTCATAATGCTGCCTTCAGAACAGGAGACAAGTTGCAATATGAAAGGCCAAGCGTAGGTATGCACAGATGATACAAAGACAGCTGTGCTACACCAGCAAAACGAAGCACATGTGGCAAGGTATCAAAACAAAAACAGATCACAAGTCAACCTTGCCAGTCAACGACAACACCTCCCTTCCGGACAGACTGAACATCTTCCATACATGGTTCAATGAGAAGAAGCTTAATCTCTCCCTGAAGAACAGACCCTTTGCATAGCCAAGGCTGAGGTGAAGTGAATCCTATCTAAAGTGAACGCACACAAGGCAGTGGGACCAGGAAACATACCAGGTCAGCAACTGAAGAACTGTGCAGATCAACTGACGGATGTCCTTATGGTGACTTTCATCATCCCTGCAGGTTTTAAAGCAGGTATCGACATCTCAGTACCAAAGAGGGCAACAGAAACAGGCCTCAAAGACTAGCCTCCCAGTAGCACAGACCTCTATCATTTTGAAAAGCTTTGGGCATCTGCTGATGGAACGGACCAAAGCGCACCTCCCAGAGACATTGGGCCCATTTCCTTGTCCTCCACTCTGCCCTGATACACCTGGAGAGTGACTCCTCATATTCCAGGCTGCTGTTCATTGATTTCAGCTTGCTGTTTTAATACAATCATACCCCAGAGGTTAGTGAAGAAGCTGTCCTCGCTCAGACTCAACACCTTTCTCTGTAACTAGACTCTGGACTTCCTAACAGAAAGACCAACATCTATCCAGATTTGCAGCAAAACATCGAGCACCGTCATACTGGGCACTTGGGCACCTCTGAGCTTTATGCTCGGCCTGCTCCAGTTCACGCTGCTGATCCATGACTGCTGCAGTGCCAGATCCAGCTTCAACAGAGTCAGAAAAGAGTCAGCAGGTTTGCACATGACACGACAGCAACAATGAGTCGCACTACAGAGAAGAGGTGGAAAAATCTCGTAATGTTGTGCTAGAATAACAACCTGAGTCTCAACAAGGATAAGAACCAAGGAGATGATTATGGACTTAAGGCGGACCCGAGATGACCACCCTTCACTACACATTAATAGCTTGGAAGTGGAGGGAGTGGAGAGCACCAATTTCCTCAGAACTCACTTAAGAAGTAGCCTATCCTGGTTGCATAACATCTCAGTTGACAGGAAGGCACAGTAGTGACAGCACTTCCTTAGAAGACTGAGATGGGCAAGGCAAGTGTCCATCATTCCACCATCTTTCTACAGAAGTTCTGAGAGTGTCCTGGCTAGCTGTATCACAGTGTGATATGGTTACTATAAAGCAGAGATTCAGAAGTCAATCCACAGGATCATAAAAACAGCAGAGAGGATCTCTGAGGTCTCCCTTCTCACCCCAATTCACCCCCACCTCCAAATTGATATAATTTACTGGAATTATTGTTTTAAAGATGGCTTGCAAAATGTGCAAGGACCACTACCACCCCATGCACAGCATCTTCCGTCGGGAAAGAAATATATACACCGTGCTGAGGAACAGCTTCTTCCCAAAGGCAGTGAGACTGCTCAATGACTGCTAAAACAACTCCCCATGACTCTATTATTTATACCTAGTATTTATTTTTAATATATGTATATAAGTTCTGTGTATCTCTGTACTTGTCTAGCTTGCTTGTATGTGTGTTTGCACTGTGGACTGGAAAGTGAGTTATATTGGTACAATCAGATGATAAATGAACTTAAACTTGTACAAAGACACAATTAAGGCATTCACTGGTACCTTGCCGTCATTCAAGATGCTACAGTGCCCTCCTTAATGTTTTGAACAAAGACACTTTTTTCTTCTTTTTGCCTCTTTTTTCTATAGTTTTAAATTTGTAATCAAACAATTCACATTTAGTTAAAGTGTACATTCCAGATTTTATTTAAGGCATTTGTATACTTTTTGGTTTGACCAGGTATAAATTACAACACTTTTTATACCAAGTCCCCTCATTTCAGGACACCATAATCTTTGGAACATTTGTCTTTACAGATGTTTGTGAATACTTGGGTATCTTTAATTGCTTCATTGGTGCAGGTATAAGAGAGCTACAGGTAGGATTGCTTCTAAGCTTTTGATCACTTTTGGAGTCTGTCATTGGCTCAACTCTGGTCCTCATGTTGAAAAATGGCAATGAAAGTCAAAGAAGACTTTATGAGGCTAAAAACCAAGAATAAATCAGTAAGCGACATCACCCATACCTTAGGGTTACCAAAATCAACAGCTTGAAACATCATTAAGAAGAAAGTGTACTGGTGAGCTCAGTAGTTGCAAAAGGACTGGTATTCCAAGGAAGAAATCTCACCATAATGAAGAAAAATCCCCAAACGAATGTCCAACAGATCAGAAACACTCTTCAGGAGGCAGGTGGCGATATGTCAATGACTACTGTCCGCAGAAGACTTCGTGAACAGAAATACAGAAGCTATATCGCAAGATGCAAACCATGGAAAAGGGGGTATGCTTTGGATCTTGAGCAGTTCCTTTATGTATCCACACTTTGCTCTTGCCGTCACTCTGATACAGGTTAATTTTGGACTCATCTGTCTGCAAGACCCTTTTCCAGAATTCTGCAGGCTCTTTTAAATATTTCTTTGTAAACAGTAATCTGGCCAGCCTTTCTGTGGCTAAATAGTGTAAAAAAAGACAAAACCCTTCCTACCTCATAACCCTCTATTTTTCTTTCAATCACGTGCCTGTCTAACTAAGTCACTTAAATGGTAATGTTTCAGCCTCCACCGCCACCTCTTCTACTGATGCTGCTTTATCATTCACATTTAGTTAAAGTGTACATTCCAGATTTTATTCAAGGCATTTGTATACTTTTTGGTTTGACCAGGTATAAATTACAACACTTTTTATACCAAGTCCCCTCATTTCAGGACACCATAATCTTTGGAACATTTGTCTTTACAGATGTTTGTGAATACTCGGGTATTCTCCAGCAGATCTTTTTTTTTGCTCTAAGTTCCAGCATCTGCACTCTCTTGTATCTACTATAGACGCATGACTATATTTGGGGTAACTTCGGTTCTGAAATGGAGCTGGTGAAGGTCTGATTTGTCCTGTAGATTAGCTCCAAACCTGCAGCAAGCATATCAGAGGTGACAAAAACTGAGAAAGATTTTTGAGCTGATGATGCAGCTTTGCTCAGCACTAGTCTACTACACTGGATCTTTTGTTCATGATTACAGTTTGCAAGCTATCATAAAGCAGGGATAAGATTGTGACAAGTCTCTGTAGACCGCTATCTTTGAGAAGATTGTCCACAATCTCTATAGAATAATGGCAATCAAAGGCTTTTGTGAGTCCATCAGGGACAGGAATGGTGGTTTCTGCTGATCCCTGAATTCATTTGGAGTTAACATGTGGTGAAAAATATGGGACTGTGCTTCTGGCTGGATGATATCCATACCAAGGATTGCCATTCACTCAACTGAACCTGGGGTACTTTTACATGAAGTGCAAAACGTTGGAATGCAAATGAAGCAGGTGGTTTGAGAAAAAGGGGACAGCCTTTTAAATTTGTTCTCTTGGAGAATCATTACCTCTGAACTCCCTGGCATATGTTCCCTCCAAATATCAGAGATTAAATTCTGAATTTGTGACCAAATTTCTTCTCTGCAATGTTTCAGAAGTTCAGCACAGTTACCATTTCCTCCTCTTGTTGTTTGGCCTTGTTCTAGATGTTGAATCTCATCATAAATAAATTGTTTTTTTTTCCCATCATAACCCCAGAACACAAAGGAGCAGAAATCCCCACCGTTCATGAGCTGATCTATGTTCCCAATCACCCCACTGTTCGGCCTTCTCTCCATAACTTTTGATTCCCTGCCTAATCAAGAACTTATCAATCTCTGTCTTAAATACACCTAATGACTTGGCCTTCACAACCCCATATGGCACACATGTCAAACTCTGGCCCGCGGGCCAAATTTGGCCCGCGATATAATTATATTTGGCCCGCAAGATCATTTCAAAATGTATTAAAGGTGGCCCGCCCTGCAGCGAGAGCCGATGCTGTTTTTTGGTCATGTCACCCCCACCATCCTCCCACTTCATTGCACATCCTTCCCCATTGTAACACGAGAAATTGTAACACGAGGAGTCTGTCGATGTTATCAGCCGGCAAGCCGGTTGGAAGGCTCCCCGCACAACCAGTCACTTCTCCCACCTGTCGAGCGGTGCGGCGGATGGGCGAGGCCTGTGATTTCCTGTCGGCGCGACGGACGTGGCAGGCTGCACACGGCCCCCGGGCAGCGCGAGCCCTGCGCGACTGGCACCGGACGGCCCTTCCACAGCGCGAGCGCACTTCTCCCGGTCGCCACGGCCTTCAGCGCTTGCACCCGCGCGGACCCCAGGGACGGCTGGTTCGGCCCTGCACGTGAAGAGAGAGATGGTGGCTGTCCGCAAAGGCTGATCGGCAGCGCGCTGGGCCTGAGTGGGTGGGTAAGCAAGGGTGGGCAGAGGGTGTAGGTGAGGAGTAATGTGCAGTGGAAGTTAGGGTGGTGCGAGGGGCAGTTAGAGGGAGGGATGAGTAGAAGGAGGGGTGGATAGGGAAGAGGTAAAAGGGGAGGGGCAGGGCGAGTAGGGGAGGGGTGATTAGAGGGTGAGAGACGGGTAGAGGGAGGAACAGGTTGAGGGGAGAGGCAGTAGAGGGGCGTGTATAGGATGGGGTGGGTAGAGGCAGAGCGAGTGGAGTGAGGGGTGAGTAGAGGTTGGGTAAAGGACTGGTTAGGTAGAGGGATGGTGGGTCGAGGGTGAATAGAGGCCTAGAGCCTGAGGAGTGAGCAGGAAATGCTGAGTCCTGATGCAGGCCAAAATGGACACAGCCTGTGAATGCTGACTACATCTCCACAGGGACCAAATAGGTTTCCCTCAGGCCAAGCAAAGGGTGAACTTGAGCTATCTACTCCTGACCTGTAACATTATCCCCCTAAAGTTATATCCTAAAGTTTAACATTACATATGTTGAAAGAAGAGAAAACATGCAGATGTTGTTGAAAATTTTCAATAAATATTTAGTTCGGCCATCAACTTAGTCCAAGTTTTTAATTTTGGCCCTCCGTGAATTTGAGTTTGACACCCCTGCCCTATGGTAACAATTTCCACAGACTTACCGCACTCTGACTAAAGAAATTCCTCCACATCTCTGTTCTAAGTGGATGCCTTTCAATCCTGAATTTGTGACCTCTTGCCTTAGATTCTCCAACCATGGGAAACAACCTTTCTACATCTACTCTGTCCATGCCTTTCAACATTCAAAATGTTTTAATGAGATTCCCCCCTTATCTCCAAAATTCCAATGAGTGCAGGCCAAGAGCTATCAAACGCTCCTCATGTAACTCTTTTGTCCTGTGAATCTCCTCTGAACCTTCTCCAATGTCAGCACATCCTTTCTTAAATGTGGAGCCCAAAACATCTCAAAATACTCCATATAATAACCATATAACAATTACAGCACAGACACAGGCCAGTTCAGCCCTTCTAGTCCATGCTGAACATCTTCTCCCACCTAGTCCTATTGGCCCACACCCAGCCCATAACCCTCCACGTATCTCTCGTCCACATGCATATCCAGCTTTTCCTTAAATATTAAAATCGAACCCACATCTACCACTTCGGCCGGAAGCTCATTCCACATTGCCATCACCCTCTGAGTGAAGAAATTCCCCTTCATGTTTCCCCTAAACTTTTCCCCATGTTTAAATCTCCCCCACTTTCAGTGGGAAAAAGCCTGTTCACATTGACTATCTACCCCTCTCATAATTTTAAGTTCCTCTATCAAATCACCCTTCAATCTCAACACTCCAGAGAATAAAGTCCCAGCCATCTCAACATTCCCCAGCAACTCAAACCCTGAAACCCAGGCAACATTAGTGTCAATCTCCTCTGCCCTCTCTCTATTCTGTTTATATCCTTTCTGTAATTCAGCAACCAAAACGGCACACAATATTCCAAATTTGGCCTCACCAATGCCTTATACAACTTCAACATGACATCCTGGAGAGGAGTCACGTGATGGAGTAGTGGCCGCTAGGGGAATACCAGCCCTCTCCAGAAAATAAGAAATAAAGTGAAGAAATAACAAAGTTCAAGAAATACAAAACATAACAAATAAAAGATAAAGTTGTAGAGAAAAGAAAGAAAATGGCACGCAAGAATGAAAAAGTAAAAACAACTCGAAAAAAAGAAGAAAAGTCGCCAGAAGAGAAAGGAGAAGGCCTTACCTGCACAAAGAAACAGGGAGCTGTCATGGAGAAGAGAGCCCGTTCACTGAGGTTGGTGACGACCCTGCAGAGTCGCAACCCCCCCCGACCGCTGGACTGCAAAAAGGGCTCTCTGAGCCAAACAAAAGAGCGCAGTACACTTACTAAGGAGAAGGAGAACACCGACGGGAGGGGGGCTCAGCAAAGGAGCGGGCAAACACAACGTGACCAGCTGAGGGATGCCCGACACCAGGGCTCTAAGCTGGAAGAGGAAAGCGACAGGAAAGGGAGTGAAAGGAAAGAAGAGTAGCAGCAGGAAGCCCAACAGATGAGTAGCCCAGAAGAAGAGGACCAGCAGCAAGAAGCCAAGCAAGAAGAAGCCCAGCAAAGTGAGACAAGCAACTCATCAGGAAAGTCAGAAGAGACACAGATACAAGGAAGAGAAGAAGAAGACACAAACACAGGTACAGACACAGAAGAAGAGGAAAAAGAAGACCAAGATCTGCACAGAGAAATAGAAGGTAAAACAGATGGACAGAATATAGATAAAGTTTTTTTTCAAGAACAAATGAGAGCATTAAAAGAATGGTTGACATTAGAATTTAGTGAAATGAAAAGAAAAATGAAAAGTACAGAAGAAAAATTGAATAGATTAGAGCTGGTCATGACAGAAATAGGAAAAAGATTAGAAAATGTGGAAGAACGAGAAACGGCTATAGAAATGGAAGTGAATGACTTAAGAAGAAAATTGGAAGAAAGAGATAAAAAAGTTAAAGAGGTACAAGAGTTGTTAGCTCAGAAAATTGATATGATGGAAAACTATAGTAGGCGAAACAACATAAAGATAGTGGGTCTAAAGGAAGATGAAGAAGACACAGATGTGAAGGAATTTATAAAAGAATGGATCTCAAAGGTCCTGGGAATGACAGAAATACAGGAAAGAATGGAAATAAAAAGGGCACACAGAGCACTAGCTCCGAAACCACAGATACACCAAAAACCAAGATCCGTTTTAGTAAAATTTTTGAGATATACAACAAGAGAAAATATACTGGAGCAGGCAAGGAAGAAAATTAAAGAAGACAATAAACCACTGGAATACAAGGGTCAAAAAATATTTTTTTACCCAGACATAAGTTGTGAACTCTTAAAGAAGAGGAAGGAGTTTAATGGAAAATAAGCTGTGCTTAAAATATTTATCCCTGGGGAGCAAAACAGACTGTTCTTGGATCCGGAAGAAGCACGAGAATTTGCAGAACGCCTGCAGCACAGAAGGAGAGATGAAGAGATGTAACAAGAATGAAGAATGGCGATAAAATACATATAAAGATGTAAAAATAATGTATATGTAAGAACTAAAGAAGGGAAAGAGAAGGGAAGAAAGGAAGTAAGGGGGGAAAAGGTGAGCTTTGTTATATGTGTAGAAAAAAAGTCTTCTGGGGGGTTGGGTGGGAAAGCATAACTGTCACTGTGAAATCAGTTGACGCTTGCAAGCAGATTCACAATCCAAATGGAGAGGGGTGTTGTGGTTGCCCGGAAAGGGATAAGGGGCAACTCAGAGGGGGGGGGGGGGGACATTGGGGCTAAGGGAATATTAGATGTGGGAGTTGTTGAAGTCTTTTATATGTGTTGTCATACATTGGGTTTAAAAAGGGAAAACTGAGAGATGAAAAGGGGGATGGTGGTGGTGAGGAAGCCGAAATGAGGTGTAAACAGGGTATGAGATGGCCATGTTGAATTATATGACTATAAATATTAATGGAATACATAACCAAATTAAATGGAAGAGGCTATTAAATTTATTGAAAAAAGAAAAAAATAGACATAGCATTTGTGCAGGAAACACATCTTACTGAAGTGGAACATAATAAATTAAAGAGAGACTGGGTATGGCATGTAGCGGCAGCATCATATAATTCAAAAGCTAGAGATGTAGCTATATTAATTAATAAAAATGTGCCAAACAAAATAGAGGAGGAAATAATAGATCCAGCAGGGAGATATGTAATGATAAAGTGTCAGATATATTCAGAATTTTGGAATTTGCTCAATATATATACACCTAATGAAGAGGATCAAAAGTTTATGCAAGATATTTTTTTGAAGATTGTAGATACACAAGGGAGTATATTGATAGGAGGGGATTTTAACCTTAATTTGGATCCAATGTTGGATAAAACTGGACAAAAGACTAGCAAAAAGAATAAAGAGGCCAAATTTATGGTTAAATCAGTGCAGGAAATGAAACATGGATATATGGAGGAGGCAGCACCCAAGAGAGAAGGAATACTCATATTATTCGAGTAGGCATAAAACATACTCAAGGATTGATATTTTTTTTGTTGTCGGCCCAGATTCAAGGGAGAGTTAGGAAAACTGAATATAAAGCTAGATTGCTATCTGATCATTCACCCCTGTTATTAGCAATAGAACTGGAGAACATCCCACCAAGAACATATAGATGGAGGTTAAACTCCATGCTACTTAAAAGGCAGGAATTTAGTGAGTTTATTGAACGCCAAATTAAAACGTACTTTGAAATAAATACGGAATCAGTGAAAGACAAATTTATATTATGGGATGCAATTAAAGCTTTCATTAGAGGGCAGATAATAAGTTATGTAACTAAGATGAAAAAGGACTACAATCGGGAAATAGAACAGTTGGAAAGGGAGATAAGTACAGAAAAGGAACTAGCAACAAGGGATGATATAACAAAAGGAAGAGAATTGGCAGACAAAAATATAAAATACGAAACATTACAAACATATAAGGTGGAGAAGAACATAATGAAAATAAAGAAAAAGTATTATGAACTACTAGAAAAAAACACAGAAAATATTAGCCTGGCAACTTAAAACAGAACAAGCTAAAATAACTGTATTGGCATCAAGGAAAAAGGACAAACAAATTAAATATAATCCAATGGAGATTAATGAGAACTTTAAGGAATTTTATGAACAATTAAACCAAACTAAGAATGAGGGGAAAGATGATAAAATAGAAGAGTTTTTAGCTAAAATTGAACTGCCGAAATTGCAAGGAGGAACAAAGCAAACTGATAAAACCATTTGAAACAGGAAGTACAGGATATAGTAAAAAAGCTACTGAACAATAAAATGCCTGGAGAGGATTGATTCCCAATAGAATTCTATAAAACATTTAAAGAGTTATTAATTCCTCCTCTCCTGGAAGTAATGAACCAGATAGAAGAAACACAAAACTTGCCAGATTCATGTAAGACAGCAATAATACCAAAGACGGGGAAGGATCCACTAACACCAGCATCATATAGACCAATATTACTTAATTCAGATTATAAGATAATAGCAAAATTATTAGCAAACAGATTGGCCAACTGTGTACCAAAACTAGTAAAACAAGATCAAACTGGATTTATTAAGAAAAGACGAACAGCGGATAATGTCTGTAAATTTATTAATTTAATTCATGCAGTTCAAGGAAATAAGATGCCAACAGTGGCTGTAGCTTTAGACGCAGAAAAAGCCTTTGACAGGGTGGAATGGAATTATTTATTCAAAGTATTACAGAGGTTAAATCTACCAGAAAAATATATTAATTGGATTAAAGCATTATATAATGGACCACTGGCGAAGGTAACAGTAAATGGATATGTATCGAACCAATTTAAATTAAGTAGGTCAACTAGGCAGGGATGTCCATTATCTCCCTCACTGTTTGCTTCTGCAATAGAGCCATTGGCAGAACTGATGAGAACAGAAAATAAAATAAAAGGGATAAAAATAAAGGAGGAGTATAAAATCAGTTTATTTACAGATGACATCATAGTATACTTTACAGAACCAGAAACATCAATAAAAGAATTACATAAGAAATTGAAGGAGTATGGAGAAATATCGGGGTACAAGATCAATGCAAATAAAAGTGAAGTGATGCCAATGAGTAATGCGGATTATACAGAATTTTGAAAAGAATCGCCATTGAAATGGTAAACACAAGCAATCTGATATCTAGGTATTAGGTTAGATAATAATTTAAGCCACTTGTACAAATTAAATTATCAGCCACTAATAAAGAAATTGCAGGAAGACTTAGAACATTGGAAAGAATTACCGCTAACGTTGATAGGGAGGGTAAATTGCATTAAAATGAATGTCTTCCCAAGGATACAATACTTATTTCAGTCATTGCCAATTCCCTTAACAGAGAAATTCTTTAATGAACTAAAGAGAATAATAAGGAAATTTTTATGGAAAGGGGGAAAACCGAGGATAGCGTTAGATAAATTAACAGAGAGGTACAACCAAGATGATTTAAAAACTTTAAAAATTATTATAGAGCAGCACAATTAATGTATTTATCAGATTTTTATTAGACAAGGGAAAAACCAGATTGGACTAAGATAGAGCTAGATAAAATAGGGAAGAAGGTATCGGAACATATACTTTATAAGTGGGATGAAAAGCTGGTACGATATAAAAGCTCACCAGTATTGCTTCATTTACTCAATATATGGAAGAAGATTCACTTAGAAAGGAAAAAAACAAATTACCAAATACCAAAATTATTATTGACGCAAAATCAGCTAATCCCTTTTACAATAGATAATAACCTTTCCTTTAGAGAATGGGAGAGAAAAAGAATTAAAAGAATAGAAAATTGTTTTTTGGGAAATAATTTATTAACATTTAAACAAATGAAGTACAAATATGGAATAACTCATGGTACAATGTTTGCATACCATCAACTGAAAGCCTACTTAATCTCAATGATTTAATCTCAATGATTTAACATAAAAGGAACAGCCCCAACACAGAACGCTGTGGAACACACTAACAACTGACAGCCAACCAGAATATGATCCCTGTTCTGACTCTCTGTTTCCTGCTAATCAGCCAATACTCTATTCATGCTAGTTATACAACAGCCTCCAACCTTGTTAAGTACCTCATGTGGGGCACCTTGTCAAATTTCTTCTGAAAATCCCAACATACAAAATCCACTGCATCTCCTTTATCTAGCCTGTTTGACAAGCAATATTTTCCCTTGAAGAAATTATGCTGGCTTTGGCCTATCTTGTTATGTCCCTCCAAGTACTCCGTAACCTCATCCTTGACAATCAACTCCAACATCACCACTGACATCAGTCTAACATCTATAATTTTCTTTCTGCTGCCTCCCTCCCTTTTTGAATAATGAGTTGGCATCTGCAATTTTCTAGTCCTCCAGGACCATACCCAAATCTATTGATTCCTGAAAGATCACTACCAATTCTTCCACAATCTCTACTGCTACTTCTTTCAGAATCTGAGGGTGAAATCCATCTTGTCAGGGAGATGTATCCACCCTTAGACTATTCATCTTTCTAAGGACCTTCTCCCTTAAAGTAGTAACTGTATTCCCTTCCCTGATATATCCCCTTCTACACTGGCACACTTCTATATGTTCCACAGTGAAGACTATCGCAAAATATTAATTTCTTTCCTCTGCCATCTTGGTCTCCCATTATTATTTCTCCACTTCATGTTCTTGTTATTCTATATCTAGTCTCATCTCTTATTTATATACTGGAAGAAGTTTTTTGTATTCTCTTTGATATTATTTACCCGCCTACTTTCATGCGTCATCTTTTCCCTCCTTATTGGTTTTTAGTTACCTTCTGCAAATTTTTAAAAATGTCCCAATCCTGTCCCATGAATTACCTCTTTTTCTGTTACATTGGCTTTGACTTCCCTTGTCAGCCACAGTTGTGACATTTTTTTCCATTTGAATATTTCCTCTTTTTTTTGGTATGTATTTATCCTTCATTTCTTGCAGAAACTCCATCCATTTCTGCTCTGCCATCTTCCTTTCTACTGCTCCCTTCCAATCTACTTGGCCAATTCCTCTCATGCCACTTCAATTCTCTTTACTCCACTGAAATACCAACACTTCTGACTTTAGTTTCACCTTGTTAAATCTCAAATGGATCTTGTATCATTTTGTGCTCACTGCCCCCTTTACCCTCACCTCTCTAATGACCTCTGGTGCATTACACTACACCCAATCCAGTGCAGCTGATCCCTCCTCGTGGGCTGATCAACAAGCTGCTCTAAAACACCATCTCATTGGAATTCTACAAATTCTCTCTTGAGATCTAGTCCCAACTTAGTTTTACCAATCTACTTGCATGTTAAAATCCCTCATGACTTTCATAATATTGTCCTTCTAGCAAGCTTTTTCAGGATCGAGATTCGCAACGATGATTGTGGTTATGCAATAACAGAAAAAATGTGACATTACGCGAAATTTCATTTAGTCTATCGTAAGGCAAACAAAGATTCACTGTCTGCATAAATTGCCCAGCATCCCTTACAAAGAGAAGCAAAAAAATACTCCCCAGGGACACTGAATGCCCATGACTTTGCCTCCAGTACTCCCACAGCCTCCACAGCCACACAGTTTTTAGTCCAAAACATCAGCAAGTCGAAGTCCAGATAAACACCCCTGACATAATCATGAAGTCTGCAGGACCCTCTTGCATCCTGGTACCGACACCTGCTGTCCCTTCAACCAGACTCAACCAGTACACAGCCTGCTGTGAGTTCCCTGACCGTAGTCATCAGTAGCCCACATCTGACCTGGGCTCCTCACTTCGAGTCACCAACAGCCCACTGCCTGTGTCTTCTTCAGCCTCAGAGCCCCTCATTGGTCTGCCACCAAGGTCACTATCTTGTGGGTTGTCTCCTCTGCTTCTCCTTCTCAAATGTGGCGTGTTCTCCCCATTTTCTGGTGCCCTGTGCCAGTCCTCCACTTCCGCAGTCTGTAACCCCTCATGGTTACCATCATCGGCTCCTTTAATATGCTATTTAAAGCCTGTATTTTGGACTGGGCAGTTGGACCCTGCAGGGGAGCACTGAGATTTCACTCCTAACTATCATGTGTCTGCACAAGTGGCAACTCTGCCATAACAGCAGCTCGGCAGCAGTTCTTTTGCTGTTGTAATTTATTGTCCACAGTGTCTTTTAATCCTTGCATTTCTTAACTCAACCCCACAATGATTCTATATCTTCTGATCCTATGTCATCACTTTCTAATGATATGAACCTCTTGAGTGTGAGTGATAAATACAACTAGCTGAAGTGCACTTCATATTATCTGTCTGCTTGCATTTGTCATCAGGTAGGTTTAATTTAATTTAATTATACAATAAATGTTATAGCCTAGTTTATTCTGGATTGGTTTCAGTACAGTAAATGTTTGTAGCAATATTCCTGGTTGAATTAGTTGTAATGTCAAATATAAATATTGAATGGAAAACATTTTTCCCATCTATGTCAGAATCTTCTAAAGTATGAAATACTTTTAAAGTCTCACCAACGTTGCCTTACAAGGACATTAACCAAATTGAACAGATCAAACTCCCAAGTTCAGCATGTGATAATGGCCAAATAATTTCTTTGTAATGTTGCTCTATGATATATTGCTATGAATCCTTATCAACGCAGCAAGCAGTAGGTCAGAGCAAGCTCCATGACAAATGATGATGCTTAATTATATAACTAAGAGCAAAAAAGACACTATGATCATCACTAAGGTAGGTGAAGGCAAAAATAATAGCTTTAATGTTAATGGTCCAAACGAACATGTTAAAAGAAAAAGGGTCTTGGGACACATTAATAAAATGGGTGCAGACCTGCCCCTCCAGTAAACCCGCTTGACTGAACAAGAGCATCAAAAGTTAAAAAGAGGGTGGGTGGGCCAAGTAATTCAGTTCAAAGGCAAGTGGGGGTTGCAATCTTGGTAGAGAAGAGTGTTCCGGTGAGAGTGCAAGGTGTGACTACAGATAAAGCAGGTAGATTTGTATTGGTGCGCTGCCAGATGTACTCAGAATCCTAGACCTTAGTAAATGCATACACTCCCAACTTCAACGATGATAAATTTATGCAGGATAATTTCCTGAGATTGGCAGAAGGAAGGGAGAACATTTTAGTTGTGGGAGACTTTAATTTTTGTCTGGATCCTGTCTTGGATAAGTCAACAAAGAAAATAACAAAAAAAAAGGTGGCAAGAGCAACCTTTTTTGGCTTCAGCCTATGTAGAGAGTAGGATCATGGAGACTAGGTACATAGCAAGACTTCTCTCAGATCATATGCCCTTGGTAATAATGGTTGAAATGCCAGACAAGCAGGAAACAGTTTACAGATGGCATCTTAATCCATTGTTGTTGAGGAAAGCAGAATTTTATAAGAGTGCAAATAGATATGTCCTGTGAGGCCAACTCTACCTCTACTCCAGTTAAATTCCTCCTATGGGATACCCTCAGGGTTAAATAATTGGATGCACTAGACCAGAAAGGAAAGAATATGAGAAGAAGGTGAATGAATAAGAGCAAGAAATTGGCCGTTTGGAAAAGGACTTCCAAAGATTGGGCTCAGAAGACCTATACAGGACCATAATAAATATGAAGCTGAAATATAACACACTTCAAACGTACAGTATGGAAAAGGCTGTTATGCGATCAAAACCAAAATATCACGAATTGGGGGAGAAAGCCCAAAAAGTCCTTGCATAGCAGTTGAGGATGGAGCAGGCCTCAAGAACAAGGTGCAAGCTGGGAAAGATAGGGTCACCTATAAACCAAAGAAAATTAATTATACCTTCCAAGAATATAATGAAGGTTTATATAATCAGAATTGGTGAGGAGGATGGACAAAATTGGCAAGTTTTTGTCCAAAATAGAGCTGCCAAATTTGGACAGAAGAGCAGGAAGACTTAGATGGTCCCTTCACAGAAGACAAGATAGAGAAAGCACTGAACTCATTACAAACTAACAAGTCTCTGGGAGAGGATGGGTTTCCATCTGAGTTCTATAAGGAATTCAAAGATTTACTGATGCCTCTTTATGTGGAGGTGGTAGGTCAGGCAAAGGGGACCTATACACTCCAAGATTCTTTTTCAATGGCAATTATTATGACAATCCTAAAGAAAGACAAAGATCCATTGTTGCCATCTTCTTATAGACCAATTTTGTACTATAAGATAATAGCCAAAACCCTGGCAAATAGATTGGCGAAGTATTTGCCAAAGCTAGTAAATAAAGATCAAGCAGGCTTTGTACCAAAAATACAAACAACAGAAACATAGAAAATAGGTGTTGGAGTAGGCCATTTGGCCCTTCAAGCCTACACTGCCATTCATTATGATCATGGCTGATCAGTACCCGGTTCCTGCTTTCTCCCTATACCCACTAATCCCCTTGGCCACAAGGGCCAAATCTAACCTACACTTAAATATTGACAGGGAACCGGCCTCAACTACTTCCTGTGGCAAAGAATTCCACACATTTACCACTCTCTGAGAGAAGAAATTTTTCCTCATCTCAATCCTAAAAAACTTCTCCCTTATCCTTAAACTATGGCCCCTGGTTCTGGTTTTTCCCAGCATTGGAAGCAACCTTCCTGCATCTAGTCTGTCTAAACCCTTAAGAATTTTATGTTTCTATAAGATCCCCCCTCAATCTTCTAAATTCCAGAGAAATCAAGCCTAGTCTATCCAACCTTTCTTCATATGTGAGTCCCTCCATCTCCGGTATCAGTCTAGTGAACCTTCTGTGCACCCCCTCCGAGGCAAGGATATCCTTCCTCAGATAAGGTGGCCAAAACTCCACGCAGTACTCCAGGTGTGGTCTCACCAAGGCCCTGTACAGCTGCAGCAGGATCTCCCTACTCCTGGACTCAAATCCTCTCGCTATGAATGCCACATACCATTCACCCTCCTGACCGCCTGCTGCACCTGCATGCCCACTTTCAATGACTGATGCACAGCAACACCCAAATCTCGCTGCATCTCCCCTTTTCCTAAACAGATACCATTTAAATAATAATCCTCTTTCCTGTTCTTACCTCCAAAGTGAATAACCTTGCATTTATCCACATTATATTGCATCTGCCACATCCTGGCCCACTCGCCTAACTTGTCCAAATCACCCTGCACTCTCCTAGCATCCTCCACACAGCTAACCCTGCCACCCAACTTCGTATCATCTGCAAATTTTGAGATATTGCTATCTATTCCCACATCTAAGTCATTGATGTATATCGTAAACAACTGCGGCCCCAAGCACTGAGCCCTGCAGTACCCCACTAGTCACTGGCTGCCATTCTGAAAAGAACCTATTTATTCCTACTCTTTACTTCCTGTCCCTCAACCAATTCTCTATCCACCTTAATACCATCACATCGGTAGACTGTTGAGTGTATTGTACCTGGCACAAACTAGAAATGAGAGGGGTCTTGCTGTGGCCCTGGTTGCAGAGAAGGCATTTGACAGACTGGAGTGGGACTTTTTATTTAAAGTGCTGGAGAAATTGGGGTTAGGGCCAGCTTTTATTAATTAGATACAGGCACTATATCAAGTGCCCAAGGCGAAAGTTGTGACCAATGGACAAATTTCCTCAGCTTTCCCACTAACAAGGTCTAGTAGACAGGGGTGTCCATTATCTCCAGCTCTGTTCATACTGGCTATGGAACCATTGACCACTGCCATTCATCAGGATCCAGACATTAAGGGCTACAAAATAGGCCAGGAAGAACACAAGATCAATCTATTTGCTGATGATGTGTTGGTATATCTGACAGACCCAATGAAATCACTGTCCAAACTGTGCTGTACCCTGGAGAACTATGGGAAGGTTTATGGGTATAAAATCAATTGGGACAAGAGTGAGATTAAGCCACTCATGGGAAGGGACTGTTACTTAAAGTGGCCGCTAAATGGGGTCAAATGCTGAGGAGTTAGAATAGATCATTTAAATAATTTGTACAAGTTAAATTACACCCCCTTGCTGGAAAAAATTGAGGAGGACTTGAAACAGGTGGATGTCCCTGCCCATAACGCTAGTGGGCAGGGTCAACTGTATTAAAATTAATGTGCTCCCAAGACTTCAGTAGCTCTTCCAGCCACTGCCTGTAGCGTTTCCCTGAGGTTTTTTTCCAGAACCTGCTTTCATGGTTAAGAACATTTTTATGGAACGGGTAAGTAGCTAGGGTCTCTATGGAGAAATTGATTTGGGATTACAGTCTGGGCAGTTTACTTTAAAAGTGGACTTTAAAAAGTATTATTGAGCAGTCAAGTCAAGATGCATCTCCTTACTCTTTGAGGGAGAGGAAGTACCATCCTGGGTACAAATTGGTCTGCAATTGGTGGATGAGAAGGTGGCAGAGAATTTCATTTATAAATGGGATGTCAAATTGCTATCCGGAAAAACTGACAGCCCCATATTGAAACAAATTATTCGCATTTGGAATAACATTAACTAATATTTAGGAATAGAAGTGGGACTGTCCCAAAAAACACCCCTGACTCCAAATCGATTAATACCTTTGACAGTAGGTAACAAGATCCTGGCCATCTGGTGTTAGAACGGTATCAGGTGTATGGAGGAATATGATGAGCAGGGGCAGCTAATGTCATTTTAACAACTTAGAAATGTGATTTTTCAAATAGGACATTCCACTGCCTCATTCAGATAAGATCTTTTCTGCAGGACATATCAGGTCCAACTATGGCCCTACCAAAGTGCAGTGACATAGGGACCATGATTCGAAGGGGGAACACACGTAAAGTCATTTTGGCCATGTATTTCCTCCTCTAAGCGGAAGGACCTAAACAAAGCCTTCATAAATCAAGGCAGAAATGGGAGTCGGACCTAGGAATAACGATTGATGAGTGGTGCTGGTCCAAACTGTGTTGGACCAGCATGACTGCAATCGTCAATGCACAGTACAGGCTGGTGCAATACAATTTTTTGCACCAGCTATACCTTGTGCTGCAAAAGATTAATAGATCTAAACCAGAATTATCAGACCAATGTTTTAGATATGGCATTGAGCATGCGACCTGGACATGTACCAAGGTGAGGCCATTTTAGACGGAACTAGGCGAAGTCCGAGAGAAAATTGTGGGTAAGGAATTCCCACAGGACCCAGAGTTGTTCCTGTTGGGTAATATAAAAATTTCAAATTTAATTTGTAATGATCGCATTGGCAATGGCCAGGAAGTGCATGGTGGTTACCTGGAGATCCAACTCTTGTTTGAGCATTGCACAGTGGAGCAAGGAGATGCAAGGCTAGGTTCCCCTGTTGAAAATCATGTATAACTTAAGGGGGAGGTATGGCATTTTCCGAAAGATTTGACAACTTTACAGGAGCACGGTTGTAGGGAGGACTGCTGCGCCTCGCTGCTCTGCCTTCCCTGCTTCCTCCTTAGTTTGTTGCGGGGTGGGTTGATGGCTGGGGGCCTATCTCATTCCTGCTGGGTAAAGTCAGGAGAAGAAAACAGCTTGGACCCGGGCTGCCATGCCACGACATACCTATAACTCCCTGATGTATGATTTATTCCTTTGTTGTGGATGCTTTTATTGTCCTGTGTGTTGTCTTATTTGATTAATTCAGCGTTAAATGTTATGTGTCACAGGAGGTGGGGGGTAGTGGGAGGGTAGGGAAGGGGATAAATTTGGACTCAACAGAGGAATCTATATGGATTTGGATAAGTTGTCGTCAGTGTTGATTGTACTCATTGACAATGATATTGTTGAAAGCTCTTTGAGTCTAAGTCTGGAAAATTATAAATAAAATATTCAAAAAAAAGATATGGCCAAAGCATTGACAACCAAATGGATGATGTACCTCAACCTCTTGAACAAAAAAATATTCTTCAACATTCATTTGACCTCTACCACCCAGAAGAGCACAGACAACAAATGTTGTAAGTTCCCATTCAATGTTCATGCCAACCTGTCTGGGAACTCTGTGGCTTTCATTCATTATCACAATGTTAGAATTCCTACTGAACAAAGCAGTGAAAGTGTCATTTCTCTTTCTTTTTCTCAACCATATCTTGATCTTTATCTTAGAAATGTTCTTAAGATTTTATATTTTCCTTCAATTTTCCAAACCATTTCCATTAGCTGGTTAATGATATAGGATTCAATTTTGAACATTTTTCCTGTCCAGGAACTTTGGCAGGTTAAACTCGATCAGAGTTTCATGTTATTCATGTCTCGTAATAATTTGAATCATTCACAATCTCAATAAAAGTGGCTTCATGAAATTGTATTTGGCCTTTTTATTATTGTTTATAACCTTAATATTAAATTAATTTTAAATCTTTTTTAAAACAGGAGCATTTTTAAAGTAAGACTGTCTAAATCTGCACAATATTTTAAGTATCATTGAGGCTGTCTTGGATTAAAATCATTCATTACTAAATGCAAGTTGATTAGTTACTAGTATTTACTACTCTAATCCTACATTTGCCAGTGACTATTTGCACACTGTTCACATTTCCCTGCTTTTAGTGTTCCTTCTTATAAATACACCAATTGGTCACCATCCTCTGAAGATAAAAAGAATTGCTTTTATGCACAATTTTAATTATTCTTAATTTTAACTTTAAATACAAGATTTCATGCAATAAACAAAAGATCTGGATAGTTTTCAAACTGCCCCCTAAACTCGCATTCCACCTTAAGCAATCCCTGTGCCATAAGTTCTCTGTGATTAGTAAGGGATTGCTTAAGGTGGTATGTGAGTAAAAAGAAAAAGGTTTGAAAACCACTGTTTCATAACTCCAAAGGAAATGGGCCAATGACAATTTTTCTCAAGCAAAGTATTTCAATGACAATTGGGTCTAGAGCAGTGGTTCTCAACCTTTCCCTCCCACTCACTTTCAGCAATCCCTTACCAATCACAGAGCACTTGATGGCAAAGGTGGAATGTGAGTTTAGGAGGGCAGTTTGAAAACCACTGGTCTAGAACAACTTTCTCATTTGGCTGTTGTCTTACAGAAGATTATTTATCGTTAACAAAGATAGAATTTCTGAGTAATTTGCACAATGAGTAATAATAAAGATTTTTATTTCTTCATACATCATTAAGTGATTTTTTTTGTTTGTTTGTTTTTGGATTATCATCCAGTAAAATTATCATAATTAATCTTAAAATATTTTTCTTTCTTTCCAGTTATTGACCTGCTCTACTGGCATGACATCAAGCAGACAGGAATTGTCTTTGGAAGCATGCTTCTCTTGTTATTTTCACTGACCCAGTTCAGTGTTGTGAGTGTGATTGCCTACCTGGCACTTGCTGCACTCTCAGCCACAATCAGCTTCAGAATTTATAAATCAGTCTTACAGGCTGTGCAGAAGACTGATGAAGGGCATCCTTTTAAGTGAGTACATAATTCTTCCCTTTCTCCGACCACTCCCTTTGCCAATAATGTCGTAACAAATAATCCTTTTGGAGTGTCAAATGTCAACATTCCCTGCAGAATGCACAAATTTTATAATTGCAATTTACAAAGACTCTTTTAACCTGAGGACAGTGGTAACAAGGTAAGATTTGTATTTTTATAATGCCTTTCACATTAAGAAATCTCAAAGGATTTCACACATTGTAACTAATTATTGTAAAATGGCAATTGCTTTGTAAAGTAATGCAGTCATATCTTATGAGGAGACATCTTGCAAACCATCATTTATTGAATGATGACCGGTTATTTTGTGGGCAGTTTTTACTGAAGGTGATAGGGTACCCAGACAACTTCCCATACTACTGCGGGGGATGTTGTACACCACAATTTATATGTCAATTGAAAATAGTAACATTACTGACGGTGTCCAAAGCTTACTTCACGCTCACAATTTTCCTTGGCATATAATCTCCTCTCCTTGCACTTTGAAGGGATACAAATTCCGAATAATGGCAATGGCTATTTGGAACACCCTACTTCTGATGGTTGATTATTATTCTTCCAGAGGTTTGGGCTATGATATTTCAACCATGATGAGATAAGTTTGAATAAGACCCATACTGGAAGGTTTGATGCAATCTGTAAAAAGTCATTGTTTTCTGGGCTAAGTGATGTTTCAAACCTCTTTCTTTATATCTCATCTCCCACCTTATTTCCTGGTAGAAGGGTGAAGAAAATATGACCAGGGTGTGATCGGTCATTTAATATGTTTCCTGAGACAGTGAGAAGTATAGACAGAGTCCATGGAGGGTAGGTTGGTTTGTGTGATGGCCTGAGCTGTGTTTTCAATTCTCAGCAGTTTCTTGCAGTCTTGGGGCAAGACTGGCTGTAGTGCATTCAGACAGAATTCTTTTTATGATGCATTAGTAAGTGACCCTGGGACATGCCAAACTTCCTCAGGCTTCGTAGAAAATATAGTCTTTGGTGCACTTTCTTGATTGTAATGTCAACATGATTAGACCAAGACAGGTTGTTGGTGTATTTACCGAAGAATTTGAAGCTCATTCATAAGGTGAAAGTTGGGTTGGGTTGAGAGTAGATAGTTGGGCAGAGACATGATTGTTGCTACACCACTTTGAGGACTCCCCTACGATTTGAATTTGTACATGAAAACAAAAATTGTACCAACTCAACACACTTCAAAGATTGATGGTAGAAGAAATATGATTAATGAGAAGTTGTATGAAGCATTGTTTCAGATTTGTGATTTTGTTACCATATAGTGATAATATTTGTAAATGATAAATACACAAATTAAATTTAACTATGAATGTACTTGAGGTGATGCAAGATATGAAGTAATGTCAAGTAATGAAACAAAATGGGTTGGCTTGGTGCTTGGGCTTAATATGTTTACAATTTGGGTTGCATTCTTGGACTTGAGTTCCCATGAATCTTTGAAACAAAAGTATTTTTTCATCCCAGCACCACAATTTCCCTCTCCGCCATTAGAGTATTTTGTTTAAATTCAGTTTATTTTTTTAATTGGCAGGGCTTACTTGGATTTGGATACTACACTCTCTGAAGAGCAGATTCAAAAGTATGCCGATTCCGCCCTGGTGTATGTAAACTGTACGGTCCAAGAACTGCGACGATTGTTTCTTGTACAGGATCTTGTGGATTCCTTGAAAGTAAGTCCGAAAAGTATTTTCTTTTAGGATTCAACTTTTTTTAAAAATTGATTGAATTTCCATCTGGGGATTGGCATTACTGTTTTTGTCATTGGGCAGTTACTTATCTGTCTCTCACCAAGTACATAAGATTTTTTTCTTGAATTTTTAAGTCTTATTCAAAGTGAATCATTTGCTTCCCTGTGATTCTTACATGACAAAGTTCCCTATGTTTAGCCCGTAGTTTAATTTCCCTTTGTTTCATCAGTAGCTACTGCAAGAACAATGTTGGATTCAGTATTGAGTCTCCAAGGTTGCAATATGCCAAGATAGAAGATTAAACGCTTTGACTCAAGTTTATTAAGGGGCTTGGGAAACGTCACAAAAAGATAGGATGGAGATTAAAAGGACAACGGCACATAGTTGCACTAACCGTTATGCTAACTGTGCCACTCCCTCAATAATGACCGCTTGAGGGAGCAGTTCATCATCGGAGTGAACTGAGTCAGGGTGGTAAGGCTTTGTCGAGAACAGGTAAGAGATGAGGGATAGTAGAGGTCGAAGAAAAAAAGGGCCACGCTATTCGAGGAACAAAAAGGATTCAGCTGGTAGGCACAGGTAAGGGCAGGTTTTAGATATCTTTTTTTTCCTTGTCATAAATAGTGGGAATGGCACCCAAGGCAAGGGAATGCTCCTCTTGCAAAATGTGGGTCATCAGGGAAGCCAGCAGGTGTCATCAAATTGCAGGTCCTGACAAGCTGAGTTAAGGAGTTGGAACTGGAGTTTGATAAACTCTGGATCATTTGGGAGGCAGAGAGGGTGATAGACAGGAGTTATAGAGATACTGTCACACCTAAGAGGCAGGAGGAGGATAGAGGGGTGACAGTCAGGAGAGGGAAAGGGAACAGGCAGGCAGTGCAGGGTACCCCTGTGGCCGTTCCCCTCAATAACGTGTACCATTTTGGATTGTTGAGGTGGGGCGGGGAGGGGGGGGGGGGGGTGGGGGGGGTAAATGACTTACCAGAAAGATGGAATAGGTGCGGTACTATTTCAGGCTTGGAGGCCAGTAACATATACATCAAGGACGATGACAACATTTGAATGTTGATATGCACAGATAGGGATAAGAGTGTCTAGGTCTGGTCTATGCACTAGAGGGCCAGAACTGCTGTTTATTGGCCAGGGATAGATGCTGACATTGACAGGATGGTTTCCAGCTGTGAGACCTGTTTGAGGCATCACACAAAACAAAGAAACTCATGAAAATAACTGATACACCAACAGAACCATGCCATAAATTGAGACTGATCTGTTCCACATGGATGGAAATAATTATTTGTGGCTTATTGATTATCTATCAAACCATCCAGAGAATGCACTGCTTCCTAATATGTCCGCTGCTTGAGTGATCAAATATATGAAATCGATCTTTGCAAGACATAGAATTCCTCAAATTGTCTGCAGTGACAATGGACAATGCTGCAGTTATAGAGAATTCCAGAACTTTGCATAAGAGTATGATTTTTGATATGTGCCTTCAAGTCCTCTACATCGACAGTCAAATGGTAAAGCAGAGAAAGGAGTTCACATAGTTAAACAGTTGCTCAAGAAAGCACAAGACAGTGACTCAGATCCTTATCTAATTCTATTGAGTTACAGAGCTTCGCCACTTGAACATGGCATGTCACCCTCTGAGCTTCAGATGGGACATAGACTACACCCCAAACTTCCCTATTTTGCAGAGCCAAGCAAGAATAGAGATATTGAACAAAAACAAAAGCATCTGCAATGGAGACAAAAAAACAAGCTGTGACAAGTCAGCAAGAAGCTTAGAGCCACTGGCACAACACGACACAGTGAGACTCGGAGATTTCAACACTTGGGACGAGAAGGCCACTGTTCTGGAGGAAGTAAATCCAGGATCCTACACTGTCAGAACAGAGGATGGTCAAATACTGAGGAAAAAATTAAAAGAACCTGCTGAAAACGCAAGAGACACTGCAGGAACAGACAAATGCAGAAGATCTAGTCTGCATAGCAACAGGGGAAACACCACCAGTGCGAGACAGTAGTGGACCAGCAGAGCTGACACAAGCAGCTATGCTAAGAAGATCTACATGTGTCATCAAAGCATCTGCTGATGTTGTGTTTACATTTGTGTTGAATTTTAAATTGAAATAAATACTGTATTAATGTATCATGTTGTTAGATTAAACATCTCAAGGAAAGAGAGTGCAATGATAGGGTGCTAGTGATCCACCTGACCACTAGAGGGGAGTCTAGTGGCATCTTGGGTAGATTCAAGATGGATGCCTCCAAGAGGTCTTGTCTAGCTAATAAATATAGTTGTTTTAAAAGAACCCAAGTTTATTTATTACAATAAAAGAAGCTTCATAGTTCTTGTCCCCTAATCATGAAGGAAATGCTGAAAGAAGGAGGGGATGATGTATTTTATGATAGAATACCTTATTATGCAAAAGTACAGGAGATTATTTCTACTATACTTTTAAAATGCATAAAGCACACAGAAAATGCAGTGCCGGAGCTAATTGTGAGGATGAATTTAAAATATTAGTAGCAGATTAGAGAAATGTTTGTTATCCCCAGAATTACGAGCTCAATTGTTCTGTTGCACTAGAATTGCAGAAAATTACCCAAAGCTGAACTGGTGAACATGCATGCTGGCTACTGACAGCCTTTAACTCTGGGAAATAGGCCCTGCATTGAAGGACAGCCTGCAAGACAGAGATAATCTACTTGAACAATAATGACTGTTTCCACAGCTTTCATGGACAAAGACAACTGACAGCAGCATTTGTTTGAATGGTGTACATTCAGACCAATTTCCATTGACAGATGGTTCAAAATTTAATTCAATAAAATGGAGCCTTGATGAATTAGGATGGAAAGCTTTTTTAAAAAGCTGTTACAAGCCAATGAGTCTTAATAGAAATATATTTTTATTTTATTTCCTTTGTCTGCATATGATCACCTTTCTTTGAAACTATCACTGACATAATGCTTTGAAATAAAATTAGCGAGAGAACTAAATAGTAAAATGAGTGGCATGGTTAGCGTAGCTGCTAGTGCAACGCTGTTACATCGCCAGCAGCTTGGGTTCAAATCCAGTGCTGTCTACAAGGAGTTTGTACATTTTCCCTGTGTATTCGTTGTTTTCATCCCACCCTCTAAAACTGTATGGGTTGTAGGTCAATTGGTTTGGCCGATATGGGTTCATTGGCCAAAAGGGCTTGTTACCGTGATGTAGGCCTATGTCATAAAAAATGAATAAACATTTTATTTATGTTTTATAAAATGTACTGGAACATATTGTGAAGAATAACCAAAGAAGAAGTGCATGGTTTTCTTTACCCCAAAGAAGATTTTAAAGGAAGAGGGAGGAGTTTAGGTGAGAGTTCAGGTCTGCTGGTGTTAAAGTCTACCCGCGCTGCAAACTTATCTGTGAATAAAAAAACATGGCAGAGAACCATAGAACCAGTTTTAAAATACAAGCAGTTTTAATACTTCAATTGTATCACTGGTGGGAGAGAGGGGCAACACTATATCAGCGATATTCCAAAAGTGATGATACCCTGTCTCAAAGTTCATACAGAAATGGGTCCATTTATATAGCAAATTTAGATCAATGCCTATGTATGACTTCAAGAGTTCTAACTAATTGGAAACAGCTTTCACATTTGTTCATGGACAGAATTTCTTTGTTTAGTCAGAGATGTCTCCAAAAACCTTTAATTACCTCTTAGCTTCAATTACTTATTCAACACTGTCACAGCTAATATTTTCTACAGATGTAGAATTGTTGCTCTTTCTTGATACCATTACAACTGATTTATTTTGACAGCCCTTCTGGGGAGATGTAAACCTTAAGTGTTCTTTTTCAGAATGTTCACCCTTAGAAAGTTCATCTATAGTTTCAGTCCCATAATCCTTAGCAATAAGAGTTGGCCCATATATAATGTAAAAAACTCCCAGAATTTTTTATAATATCACAAAATAGTGCTTAATTAACCACAAATAATTTACACTGGGCCCAGTTGTATTTATACACCCCTGCTTAATTAACCACAAACATTTTTTGCACTGGACCCGGTTGCATTTATGCACCCCTGCAAATTAACCACAAATATTTTACACTGGGCCCAGTTGGGTGTATGCACCCCTGCAAAATTCAGAGGCAAGAGTAGAGGTAAGTGTGAAGGGAACTTGCTGGCTGGAGGAAATGGTGTTAGGAAGGATTCCTGCAAGGAGTACACCAAAAGTATCAAAAGCAGAGAGTTTCAGTGAAAAATGAGCTGAAAGAGGAATGCCCCTTAGAAGACTAGATCAGTTGGGCATGGAGGCAGTAGATCAGGAAAGAAATAACACTGCAAAACTAGAAATGAGGTCATTGCTGAAGATGCTCCAACTCTATGAGGGTTGGAGGAGTTCTGGACGAACCTGAAGGTTGTTTAAGGTTACAAGAAGATAGATACAGAAAGCAGAGTTGGGCTGAGAAGTGACAGATGAAGTTCAATCTGGATAGTGTGAGGTGATGCATTTTTGAAGGTCAAACCAGAAGGCTGAGTACAGGGTTAATGGTCAGTTACTTAAGAATATGGATAAATCCATGCATCCCTCAAGGCCACCACACAGGTTGATAAGAAAGTTAAGAAGACCTATGGGATGGTGGGCTTCATTCATAGGGGGATTGAGTTCAAGCGAAGATAGGTCATGTTGCAACTTTACAAATCTCTGGTGAGACCACACTTATCGTGTTCAGTTCTGATCACCTCATTATAGGAAGAATGTGGAAGTTATGGAGAGGATGCAGAGGAGATTTACCAGGATGTTGTCTGGATTGGAAAATGTCTTTTTGAGGCAAAGTTGGCAGGCAAGATTAGCCGAGTTGGGACTTTTCTCTTTGGAGCATAGAAGGGTGCGAGGAGACTTAATAGAAGTCTACAAGCTTAGGGTGGTCAGCTAGTGCCTGTTCCCCAGGACAGGAATAGTAAACACCAGAGGACAAAGTGAAGGGAGGGAAGTTTAGGGGAAACATTAGGGGTAAGTTTTTTTATTATATATATATATATATATATATATATACCCACACACATACACACAGAGTTGTGGGTGCCTGGAATACCTTGCCAGGGATGGTGGTGGAGGCTGAAACATTAAGGACATTTAAGAGATTCTTAGCATGCACATGGATGAAAGAAAAATAGAGGGTTACAGGGTAGGGAGGGTTTAGTACTTTATTTTAAGGAATATGTGTCATACCCACGCTCCTGTTCGGCTCCGAGTCATGGGTCCTCTACCGGCATCACCTACGGCTCCTAGAATGATTCCATCAGCGCTGTCTCCGCTCCATCCTCAACATTCATTGGAATGACTTCATCACCAACATCGAAGTACTCGAGCTGGCAGAGTCCGCAAGCATCGAATCCATGCTACTGAAGACCCAACTGCGCTGCGTGGGTCACGTCTCCAGAATGGAGGACCATCGCCTTCCCAAGATCGTGTTATATGGTGAGCTCTCCACTGGCCACCGAGACAGAGGTACACCAAAGAAGAGGTACAAGGACTGCTTAAAGAAATCTCTTGGTGCCTGCCACATTCACCACCGCCAGTGGGCTGATATCGCCTCCAACCGTGCATCTTGGCGCCTCAGTGTTCGGCGGGCAGCAACCTCCTTTGAAGAAGACCGCAGAGCCCACCTCACTGACAAAAGACAAAGGAGGAAAAACCCAACACCCAACCCCAACCCACCAATTTTCCCTTGCAACCGCTGCAACCGTGTCTGCCTGTCCCGTATCAGACTTGTCAGCCACAAACAAGCCTGCAGCTGACGTGGACATTACCCCTCCATAAATCTTAGTCCGCGAAGCCAAGCCAAAGAAGAAAAGAAAGAATATGTGTCAGAATAATATTGAGGGACAAAGGGCCTGTACTGTGGGGTGGTGTTCTATATTCTAATTTGAAGGCACTTTATTAAAGAAGAAGCATTGGAGAAAGTTGTGTAGCCTATTATCTCAAAGGCTCAGCATTATAAAAGAAGGGACCTTTTCTAATTTTGGTAGGACCTCTGCAACACAGTAGAGGAGCAGAAACCAATGTTGCTTTGTAACTTATGGATACAATAACAAGAAATGTGAGTACTTCAATGATGTGGGAAAAGAAAGTAGAGAAAAGCCATTTGCTGGAATGCCAATGGATGAAGAATATTTTCTACAAGGTAGAGGCATCAAATCTAAAAAGAGAAGCAATCCATTTAAGATAGGATGGGAATCACAAAGGAGTCAGAGGTGTGCATTTCATTAGAAATCTTCAAGAGAGTAGATCAGTCTCATGGGGCGAGATGGAAGTGGAGAATAGTTCAAGGTTATGGGGTGCAATTTAGATTGGGGAGCAATGAAAATATAAATGATAACCAGTCAAGGTAGTTGAACTGCTAATATTTAATGGGGCCTTGTACTTGGTGTTGAGTGTATTGAGGCCAAAGGTGGTTGTTAACCAAGAAAAGACTCTGGGTTAACTGTAGTTTCACAGCTCGTCTGAGAGATGTCAGAAGTTTTGAGAGGAAGAGTTGTCCGCATTATTGCAGAACACAAAGGAACCAGAGTTGTGTATTATTTTTAGCCACATAACAGACACTAATGATAATTTATGGCTAATGTTATTTCCCCCGCTCCCTCCTCCCCATGTAAAACTTTTGTATATCTTTAATATTATGACGCAGCAGGGAAATAAAAATGACATGATCTTCAGTAGCTTTTAATTAATAGGAATGTATTATTGAATTTATTATTCAGATATTTTCCTCATTTGCACATTTTCTTAATGATATGCTTGGTTGTGGTTTTGATAATGTGGCTGTTTTAAGTGCAGAAAATATAACTCAGCAGATAGAATTAATGGCAGTTACTTTTTATGTGTTACAACTTATTCAGATTCATTCTCATTTTTATTTGAAGTTTGCAGTCCTGATGT
Source organism: Narcine bancroftii (assembly GCF_036971445.1). Taxonomy (NCBI): domain Eukaryota; kingdom Metazoa; phylum Chordata; class Chondrichthyes; order Torpediniformes; family Narcinidae; genus Narcine; species Narcine bancroftii. Next base: position 37,230,800 of record NC_091470.1, read on the forward strand.
GGCTGCTGACCTACGTTGGAGCGATCTTCAATGGATTGACTTTAATGATTATGGGTAATTACATTCTAATTTCTAACACAGCAGTCGATTGATTGGTTTTGTTGTTCTATTGTTGCAGGTTAGTGAATAAAGTAACCACATTCGCCCCACATGGTACTTTATCTGCCAACCTTATTGCGCTTGATATTTCAGTCTGATATTCTAACACCAGAGTTGATCAGGGAGCAGAATGTGCATTGGATGTTAGTGAATTGGAGTTTGGAAACCGATTTTGTGATCTCTACCTGTTCTCTTGTGTTTAACATTTTGATCCAATGGATCTAAAGATGTTTGACAGCAATAATTTGTGTTTAATTACAAATATGTAAATCAGATGTAATGGTCTAAACTAGGCACATGTTATTTCCCAGGATTCTCAGCGACCTGCTTGACAAAAAAGTTGCTTACATATGCAAATTCCCCATTGTGGGATTTCCCAACTACAGGATGTCGGTCATTAGTAATATTCAAGAAGCTCTGCCGATGACTACATAACCTATACCCTTTCATCTGATGAGCACATATGCCATCTAGGACTATCAGCCAAGTCAAGTAAATCCTGCTGACCTTCTAGCAGTGTTGGTGTTTTAATTTAAAAAAATACTGTCAGATAATTTCATTGAGAAGGAAGACTGCAAAGATGATTGCTATGAAATCAAAAACAACCTCTTCTGCCCTAGTGACAAAAGACTTTTGCCCAAAAATGCAATTAGTAAACCTTTCCCTGAAAATTTCTTGGTCATATCCTTTTGTATTTTCCACATGATGCAGTTTCTTAACAGCTTTGTAATATCTCAGTGAAGTATATCTAACTGGTTTTGACTAAGACGACCACTTTTTCTTATATACCCCTGTAAAGGGGTTTACTGAGAATAGATTATACTGACATGGCCGAATTTAATTCTAACACTTGATATTCAGAACATGTCACCTTGCACATATAACAACCTCTGCAAATACAACACTTGTGATTAAGGGATCACACACAATGGCTTCAAAAAATTGTATGTTAATCAGTTATTTGTTATTCCTCAGCAATGTATATTCCAAATAAGATTTGTAATGCTTTGTCCCATCTTATACCAGTGGATGAAGATACACCATGCCCAAAATTTTAGGCTCTCAGGCTCTCCTATCAGCTACATGGATGATCTTAACAGCTGTGATATGTAAATTGTATTTCTTTTCTGTTCTTGTTATTGTTTTTCTTTCCTGTGAATGACTCCATATTTGGTTAGTTATGTAAAGTTGCTGTCCTTTGTTCACCTAAGAATCTCCCAATTCCAGCTACTATGAACTATAACTATAGCAAGAATAGCTCAGTCAAAACAGTAGCTGGTTTCAGAAAGTTTCAGATTTATTTGACTCCAAAGGTGTACGGGAGCATGAAGTTTTAGGTCACGTTTTATGACCATCTCACAGACTATCCATCCCACCAGAGAAGAATCCTGATGCTGTGGTTAACTTGGTAACTATCCATGACTTACAACAGCTTTTCCTCTCCCCTCAGTTGAAGTTGGTTATATATTCTATGCCTCCTGTCTACATTATGGCACACTCGGGACTTGAGCCTTTCCTTGTCCATGTGCCTTAACACTATATTTTTTTTAACTGTACATTATCTCATTTTGGCAAGATCGTTGCCCATGATTGCATGATTTTGTCTTTTTTTTAATGTTTGAAAAAAAATTAATTACATCTGAATGGGGAAAATAATATTTCTATCTCCCGCCTTGATCTCTCAATCTTATCATTCAGTTCTGCAAGTTATTCTGTCCAACATATGCTCGCTTCAGTGTGGTTCCTGACTTTTAAATTTAACATAGCATCTGATAGAGTATCTTTTCTCTATCATTATTTATATTTTTTAGAAGATTGTGTCAGTCACCATCAATGCAACATTTAATTTGCTGATTTTTCTTTCTAGCTGTTGTTTCTATGTTTTCCTTGCCTGTTGTATATGAGAAGTACCAGGTAAATCTTTTATTTTCATACTTTATCAAATATTAGAATTCCAAATAATATCACAATACTCATGTCATTAAAATAAATAAACGCATTATGTTGTTTATCTTTTCAGGCACAAATTGACCAGTATTTGGGACTGGTGAGGACTCATGTTAACTCTGTAGTGGCAAAGTAAGTTTGGCATTCGACTAGTATGTGTGGTGAACAAAAATGAGAGGAAGCAGATTATCCTTCCCTTCACAGTTTAATAATACTGGAGAATTGCAATTTTGTTAACGTAGCATTTGAACAAATCATTATCATACACTCTTCCATGGATATGCTTCTGTACAGTAGAAAATGCAGGTAGTCAGATATTAGGATTAGAGGGTCTCTTTTTAGATTATTTGCAAATGATGCAGCTATATTGTAGGCTTAATACATTTTGAAAATCTAATCTTTTTGTTAGTGCTTTATAGATCAACACATTTTCTCTCATCAGAACTATGCTGCTATAGCACAAAATCAATATAAAAATATTTTACCTTGCATGTTGTGCAGTTAATTGTACTTCTCTTTATCTTTCATTTGAGAATAAGCTACATATCAAGCAGAGAATATTTAATATATTTCTGCCAAGATGAAGGGAGTATACCTGCTAAATGTATTTCTACTGATGCTATTTACCACTACTAAACCATATTGATCCCGTGAAAAATCAAATCCTTGGTCAACATTCCAAGTCAGCAAAAAAAAATGGCAGTTATTTATATAAACATTTACCCAGTTTTCTTTTCTAAAGATGCTGGTGCAGCCTGTTGAATTCTGTTTGCAGATGTCTGAAGCTGCAATTACTCCACCACTATAGTTTGCAAGTAAAATAAACTGGAAGAACAACAAGGGGGAAAAGGCAGTTCAGTGGCCCAGCTAGTAGAAATGCTGTCTCGCAGCTCCAGCAAGCTTGGTTCAATCTTGACCTCCGGTAGTATCTGTGTGGAAGAGGGAGGTTCTCTCCTAGATTTGTATGGGTTTGCTTCAGGCGATCCCAGAGACAGTTTCATAAGTTAATTGGCCACTGGATGTTGTCCTTAGTGTGCAGATGAGTGAAAATGGATTAGCGTGAACTAGGTGAGCTTCAGGCATGTTTCTCTTCTGTATAATTCTGATGAATTAGGATTAAAGTAAAATGCAAATAAAGATGGTACAAAATCAGTAGACTCTTGAAATACTCACCAGATCAAACAGCCTCCGGAGAGGAAATAATAGGTGAATAATATCCTGATTAAAAAGTGACCAACCTGAAATATTAGTTCCGAGATACTTTAATAACTGAATCATGGCATACAGAAATTGACACTTTAAACCACCCTGTCCATGCAAACCATCAAGTTCCTATCTAAACTAATGTAATTTCCCAGCACTTGGTCCCGATCTCTGGCCTCTAGTCTACCTCTGCTACGGGAAAACGTTTCCCTTCATAATTTTGTCCAGCTTTATCAAACTCACCTTTTCCCATATCTGCTGCAGTGAGAACCAACCAAACCTATCTTGTATCCTTGCAACTGAAATGGCAACATTAGAATCCTCTCTGTGCTCTTTCCAGTGCAATCACATCCTTCTTGTAATATAGCAATCAAAACTACAGCTGTGGCCAAATCAAAGTTATTCATAACCTACTCATCTTGTATCTTATGCTCTGCCTATCACATACACCAAGACATGGTTTTTAAAAAAAAACTTTCATGTCAACTCAATTTGGACAGCAGCTGGTGCAATAATAAACAAGTGTAGGGAACAATGTTACAATAAGTCAAATAGTGAAGGGCATAGAGAAAAGTACCAAAAACATGCAGAGTTTAGAGAAAAGTACAGTTTAAATATAAAACATAGCAAGGGCAGCATTTCTTGCCAGTATGAGATCCATTTTAGAGTCTGATAGCATGCTGTGGGTGGGGAGTGAGGGGGAAGGGGGAAAGAAACTGTTGAGGGTTATGGTTTGTATTTTTAAGCCTATGTATATTCCACCCAACAAAGAGAGTATGAGCATCATGGGATGAGTCCTTTAATATGCTGGGACCTTTCCTGAGACAGCTGGAGGTATCAATGGATGGGAGGTTGGTGTGTACTGTGGCCTGAACTACATTTACAACTTTATGCAATTTCTTATGGACTTTGGCAGAACTGTTCCCATACCATGCTGGGATGCATCCAGACAGGATACTTTCCGTAGAGAAACTGACTGCAGCAGATGGAATCTTGAGCAAATTGGTGGAGGAACTCATCAGGTCAGGGAGCATTCATAGGTAGAAATCACCAGTCAGCCTCTCAGGTCTGGATCAAAAAGAGTTCAGATCTAAAATGTTGTCTGTCCATTTCTCTCTTGGATGTTGTCCAAGTGGGATCTGCCAGCAATTCTTTGTTTGATCCATTTTCTATACCGCATCTGAAAAAGCTTGCAAGAGATCTCAGGCACATGCTGAATGACTTCAGGTTTAGTTTTACAAGGCACATTTTATAAATGTTTGCTTTCCAATTGTGCAAAATCCATTCAAACCCCTATTTTTCCCCCATGCAGGATTCAAGCCAAAATCCCAGGTGCCAAACGAAAGACCGAATAAGCGAAAGGAACTGTGGGCACGAGAAGGTGCCCAGAGCTGAAGCAGTTCTGTATTTGTCAAATTAATGAGGCGTGTCTTGGAGAGTTGTTGTCCCATTTGTCAGCACCGTGATATTAGAAACATCCAACATGAGCTGGTCCTTCTCCCATGATTAGAATATCTGCCATCACTTGTGTTGATCACTACGCATAGTAAGGAAAAAAATCAAGTAACAATAATTGTAATAGATGTGTTTTGTGTTGCTTATAAAAATGCATGATGTTAAGAGTCCTAATTCTATTTACCTTTCTAGTGTTTTCTGCTGGTTTAGCAGTGCTTACAACTTTTAATGTTATTTGTGGCTAGGGCATTTCTGCTTTAGTGCACTTCTGCAATAGTCGAATAAATTGCTCCAAAGTCACTGAGTCAGTTTGGCTTTATTGAGTGAAAAAAATAGAACAGTGGATTGATGTTTGGTGTTTATCCAGCACAAAAGTTCTAAGGATTCTGTACTGTAATTGTGGCATCTGGTTTTGTAAACTAAAGAAATACAAAGCTCATGTTTTTCGAATTATTGTCATACTATTAAAGAAGTATGGAAACATGCAAAGGCTCTGACTTCTTTTCTCCAAGCTAAATTACTGCAGTTTCGAGTTAAGTCCACCAGGAATGTACAGCAAACCTGCATAGAAGATTGAATGTCAGGCAACTTGTACGTTAATGCCACTGAATCACTGTGCATAAATGCCTGACCGTTTCTACTCCAGAGTCGCCATTGCTTGAAGGACACAGTTTGGCCAAAAGAGAAGAAAGTTGTGCACAGCAAGTTCAGAAAACTGGAGGCTCCTAAAGTAATCTTACGACTTGTGAAATAAAATGCACAAGGGAACGTTCGAGTCAATTGGCCTATTTAAATGACCTTAAAAGATGTTGCCTGATTAACAGTGCAACCTTGCATGCATTCCCTTTGAGTTAAAAAGCCATCAGGGTTCCACATCTAGAAAAGCAGATCAGAGTTTAGGGTTGACCTAAATCCTTGTTCTATATGCAAAAACACTGAGAGGAAGTAAGAGACTGAAGATCCAATGGGTAGAATTATGTAAATCAGAAAAACACAGGAGTGTGAAAGCATTACAGTAACAGTAGCATAACATAATAAATAAAAAATAAACAAAAATACAGCAAGGGCAGAGTGGTTTTGTGGCATTTTAGATTTTGTGCAAAATGGGATAAACAGACAAGTTAAGCAAATTTCTTGAATATGTTCAACAGTATGCTTAGAGCCAACATGTGCTCGGGTCATACAAGATTTGATAAGAGTAAAACCACATTTAGGGCAAAACCTAATGGTGGAATGTGGAGAAGGGAACAGAGGGCTTTTTTGTATTGATACTAAGGAGGGCAGGCAGATTGTGATGAAGATTAGACAAACAGGGTCCAGTTAGTGACTGGGGGATACAAGGGGACATGAATTGGAGAGATAGAAGCCTAGACTTCCCTCTGACTTTTTTTGTTAAACCTCAGAGCTGTGGAGGCCAAATCATCGCATTTATTCATGGCAGTCATCTTAATGGGACAGACAAGAAAATGAAGCTCCTGTTCCTTTGTACACAAGCAGGCCATGATCTAAATCCAATTCACAATGACAGACTGTACATCTTGAAATGTGCCTTGGGCTGATCTTGGTCCTTAAATGACCTTGTCAGATGGATAAAGATGAACGATTTTCACAAAGCCTTTCAATATATTGGTATCTTGCAGCCAATGAATACTTTTGAAGAGTAGTTATCAACATATAGGATATATGGTAGACAATATACACAGCAATCTCCCACAAAAACCAAAGGAACAAAGAATATCCCTGCTCTTCCCTGAAATAGTACCACAAGTTATATTTTAAGGTTCAACTGGAAAAGCACCCCATTTAACATCATAGAGTTGTGCTCCCTCCCTATTGACTCAAATATCAGTCAAGATTTTTGTACCCCGTCGCAAGACTGGAATTTGAACCAACTTCAAGAGGTCAAACTGAGTCAAGGTTGATACTAATTTAGGAATTAAACTCTCTGCCATTTATTAATGCATGAATAATATATCTCAATATTCACCACTAAAAATCTATTGTGTGTAGAGGTAATTGTATAATTTTAATCCAAGATGACACAAGGGCTTTTAGTTATTCATGGAATGTTCACACAAAATTAATCTCCAAAAATCCAGAGAAAACAAAGATTGAAAGACTATTGAATTATTCAGTCAGCAAGATTAAAGCTCAATTTACAGTAGTGATTTCTATCTTCCTTTAATTATTTATTTTGCTTTAAAGACAACATGTCAATTCAACACCGGTTTTCATTATCACATTTTCTAATATCTTATTATTAGTTCCCCTATTACTCAATTTTTCACCAATTGCAAAATATATTTAACAATCAATGGCCCAGAAATTCCTCATGCAAAATTTCAGGCAGTCCAACTAGTAACTACATTACTTCCCTACTCCCACTTGCTTCACCACATCCACCCCAAACACCCAGGGTTTTTTTTAATATATAAACACACCCGTGTCACTACAGGCACACCTCGACATCTCAAAACTCAATGAACTTCTCGGCCATACAAAATCAAGTTTATTTGACAATGTTTTGTGACAAATGTCAAACCCCCCCAACTCCTCAAAGCCTTTCCATCATTTTCCAAGGGAGATTAAACCAAATTGAATTCTTTATTGTCACACATGAGTGCAGTGGAATATTGATTCATTCGCACTAGGGATTCCTTTCTACCTGGTACAAATCAGCATATCTATCCACCATCTGAAACATTCACTCAATTCTTTCATAGTGATATTCTCAAGATGCATGGGAACCATTCATCGGGGGTTCTTTGCAAACCTCTGACCACTACCATCTATGGAAAATAGATAGGAAAATAGGCCAATGGAAAATGTGAACATGCTAGCACTGCTACCTTAAAATTCCTTTCAAACTTAGAAATACATTGGCCGTTCCTTCATCACAGTCCAAAGCATCTCAAGGATATAGTCATCATAAGGTCTGCAGTAAATTGAAAAGGAAAAAAAAATTAGCAATGGATGATAAATGCTAGCCATCCAGACAGCAATGAAACAATGTGTTGTTACGTCACCAGGCAGCAGACATAGAAATTAGCACGGAGTGTTATATTTAAAATAATATTTTTAATTATTAATCAACAATAATATAAATACCTTATCAAACATGCAGCTTGATTTGTTCTTTGAAAGTGACAGTCCCACTCAAATGAAAATTAACTTGGAGCACATAATAGTGTAAATAGTCATTAATTTCAATTAGTAGTACAGCATCTAATATTTTCATTTATTTTGTGTACAAACCTCAAGGTGATCCAAAATATTCAAGTCACCAAAACTTGTGCCTATGCCGACTGTCAGGTGCCTGTTTCTATTAGTTCCATTTTCTAGTACTAAGCCCATTGTCTCCTCTGCCATGGTGTTTCAAGTGTTCAACTGAATGGTGTAAATTTTTTTAAATGATCACAGTACATTATTTAATTCATCTACAAAAAAAAATTGGTGCTCTATGAATGAATTTAAATCGTCACAGAAAATTTACAATTAAATCTCCAAAAATAAAATATGCATCTGTGTCTCTACTTTCATGGGACTATGTACCTGTACTACTCCCCCCCCACCCCAAGTCTCTGTTCTACCACACTCTCCTAGGCCCAACCATTCAACATGCAAAAAGCTAACTGACCATCCCTAATTAATTCTTGCCTCTCCTGCTGCAGTAGATTCTGTCCAGATTCTAGTAATTTACCCATGACTGACATTGAGCTCGTTGGTCCATTATTCCCTGGTTTGTTCTCACAGCCATTTTTAAATAAACGAAATAATATAAACCACCCTCTAATCTGGCCCCTCACTCTTGCACAATAATAACGATAACAAGTCTTCCAGGAATCAACAATTTTTCCCCAGCTTCCTGTAATGTTTAGGATTCACATGACAAGGTTCTGGGGATTTAACTATCTTTATGTGCTTTAAGATTCCAGCACCTCCTCTCTGTAATACAGACTTTTCCAGACATTGTTGTTTACCAATACTTCTCTCATGTAACAATCATATGCACCAATGGGGTGAAGCAGGGCATGTTTAGCTGAGGAGGGGCAGGCAAGGGGGGAGGATGTGTTGATCGGCATGGAGGAGTTGAAATTAAAATATCATGAGCAAGAATAGGCCATTCAGTCCTTTGAACCTGCTGCCCTCATTCAATGCATCCCTCTCTCTCTCAATACCATATTTTCAATCTCTGGATGCATGGAGTCTAAAAATCTATCTCTTTATATTTTGTTTTGGACACCATAGCATTGTGATAGAGATTTCACCAGTTCATCATCCACAGATTGAAAAACATTCTCTTCAATGCAGTCTTAAATGCCTTACCCCATAAACTAGAACTTATATTAGAAGAGCCTCCTAACTACACCCAGTCCATCAACCAGCGGGAACACCCTCCCTGCATTCAGCCTGTGAAGCTCTTTCTACATTTTGATGAGATCTCTCATTATTCTACACGTTATAGTATTTAAACCAATCTCTCCTTGTATGCCAGTTCTACCTAGCATTTAAGGAACCAGTCTATTAAATCATCTTATGTTCCTTCAATGCCAAGTGTATCTTTGCTAAAACTGAGGCCACAAATTACAGACAACACTCCAGGTGCCTTCTCACCAAGGTCGAGGATAATTATTATAAAAGATCCTTGTTCCTGCAGTCAAAGCCTCCTATAATGAAGTTCAAAGTATCACTTCCCTTTAATACATTTGCAGGTTCACTTTCAGTGACCAAAGTGCAAGGACACCCAAATTCATTGAAAACATTGAACATTTCCATAACTACAATGTAAATAAATTTATGCTGTTCTTTCTTCTGTCTGAATAATCTCCTCGTTCTTGGGATCTTTCAAATGTTATTATTGTCAGGGTTCATTAAAAAAAAACTGCTGGCAGAACTCAGAGGATCAGGCTGCATCTGTGGTGGGAAAGAGATGGTCAACATTTTGGATCAAGATTCCATCAGGACTAAAGAGTGTTGTGCCAGTGTTATTTCACTCCAAGGAATTTTAGAAACTAATGAACTTAGTTTCTGGTTGAATGAGCCTTTATTTATTTAATTTCCACAAGTAAATGGTTTTTCTTTCAGCTAAATGGATGGATGCGTTTAACTGTCATAAGCACATCACCTTACTGAATAAATGTATTGTTAAGTGAATATATTCTTATGAATTTTTCCAGTTTTAACATTTATTTTCAACTCTACTTCTATCGTCTATTTAAAAATCACTCATCAGAAGCCAGCCAGCGATCCCAGAAGACTTCTTCATGCGGCAGCTGCTGGTGGATGGCAGAGCCACGTCTTTTGTTACTCTTGCATGCAAGTCTCCCTGTTCACAATCCAATTACAGGAGCCTGGATAAACAAAATGCAATCAGGCGTACAGCCAGCACCAGCTGGCGATCATTGAAAATAGAAAGCTCACTGCCAAATATTATTCAATTTTTAAAAATTGCATATGGTAAAGTTAAAATACCTAATGAGATTGGAAGTTCAATCAAATAGTGAATTTTGATATTTAAACGCATTTGCAAAATAAAGCTAATTCCCATTTTATAGTCTATACTTTATAAAAAGTCCATAAATAAATATCACAATCTATCATTTGCATTTTATTTAATATATATTAACTATTTCACTGATGGTATTAGTATAAATTTACGGTGTCTTAATTTCAGTTTCAATATTTTGAAAAGTGCATTGATATTAAATTCTTAAACAGAACTGGCATCTTCACTTTGGGATTTGATTTTGCATGTACAGCCATCTAATGTGATCCTGCTGTCTCTGGTTGTTCACAAGTTAGTCCTGCAAGATAAAACTATGTCAGTGGCTAATATGGCTGTTGTGGTCATTTACTCATGCAAGATTCCAGTAGAACTAAGCACGTGAGGAGGTAAACTAAAGGAGGGAATGCCAAGGTATGAAATGATAAATGTCATTTGTAGATAAATCTTCGTCCGCCAAGCCAAAGAATAGATAAGGAGAAAAAGAGATTGTGAATTGAGAACAGGCTAGAGGCTCACAGAGCATAGCATTGGAAGATGAAATCAGTAGGATTTTAAGTGCTTATCGGGTCTTCATTCTTCATGTAGCCCTCTGCACAGATCTTCAGGACTAGATATCTTCCATTGACCACTATAGGTCATTACTATACTTGCATAGTCTTCAGAGAATTCATTTGGAAACTTTTCTACTCACCTGCAAATATCCAATTCTGTTATTAATGCCATCTTCAAAAAGGATTATAGCTACTCATCCCCTCCTTCAGTTTCATCTTATCAGATTCACTGCCAACAGTGAATATCAGTTCCTACAGTGCAGATGAGCTTTAATTGGAACTAATTGGAACTAGCTAAACACAGTATTAATTCCCTGTTATGTCCAGCTACCTAAACATTAGGGTAAAGGCGGAAGCGGACAAAACACTTAAGTCAATGAAATGAATAGAGCAGCACAAGATTGGCAGTCTGACAAGATGGAATCAATAATCATTAAAGTGCAAATCAATCTATGGGTCTATTTTTGGTGGCTTTCAGATACAAGATCAAGTGAAGAAATTAATGATAAAATACAAATTAAAACTGCAAACACTAGAAATCAAAAATAAAAACAGGAAATACCAGAATTACTACCTGCCATTTTATAGGTGCCACTGGATTTAAAATAAGTAGTTTAAAATAACAGATGGAAGAAATGCCATATAGGATTGACTACACCATCAAAAATAATTACTAGAGTCATATGGCACCAAAATAGATCACCATGCCATTCAGCATCAACTACTCTAATCCTTATCAGAGAATACAAAGTAATTCCACAATAATGTTTGAAAGGAAAATACAATTTCTGGTAAACATTACTCAACCAACAACTGGAAGTAACTGCTATCTTTAAAGCCTGGATAGAGTGGATGTCAATATTTACAGCTACGCCTGCTGTGTAAAAAAATTGACACAGAATTGGGGGGGGGGGGAAGGGGGGGGTGGGGAGATCATTGCTGACCTGCCTTTTTTCCCCCAGCAGCAGAGGTAGTAACAACACCGGAATGCCATCTGTATAAAAGGGCAATTCGGCATTCCGGGACCAACTTGGTGCATGTGTACCACATTTTTTTTAATATGAAGTATTTACTGACAAAACCTGCAAGTAGGACAACAGGAAAAATCTTTTAAAAAATAATACCACTCTTCTGGCAGCCCACAATTATACAGCAAAGGTAAAAGGCAGAGATGAGTAGTTCACCGGCAGGCACTGGGGTTTATCCCATCTCGGATGTCTGTTTGGTGCTCCCAGAAATTCACAAGTCTGAGATGAAATGGCTGGACCTGGAGATGAAATGGTGAAATAGTGATGAGTCTCTACAAGATTCACCATTTTATTAGGGGCAGTGAAGCACTGATGGGTGGAGAATGAGAGATGATTTAATTCATAAGTACATCATTTACGGTTTTGACGCAATAGATGCGAGGTGGCTGTTAATCTTTCAAAATAAGTCTTGATCATTCATGAATAACAAGGGTATTCAGTACCCATGTATCAAAGGGTACTGAAACTGGAACACTAGGAGGGTGAGAATGCTCAGTTACTGAATGCATTCAAGACAGTCAGATAGAACTTCAGTCATTTTTGGGGAAAATAAGTGGGTCTAACATGCCATCAAATACGATATATTATATATGACACTAGATGCCAATGCAGATGTGCTACACGTCCTGCCTCTTTTGCTCCTGGAATGCTGGGTCACTGTGCAAAAAGATACACTGACCCAGCAATACGCTGGCTTTGTTCGGTTCAGTGTAAACAACCAAAGTCAACTTAATGCTGAGACTGCTTTACAGCAATATCATGGGAGTTCTGTGCAAAAAATACAGATGTTTCCTAGGGTCGGGTAGTCTGGAACCAGAGGGCACAGCCTCAGAATTCAAAAATACTCTTGTCGAACTGCAATGAGGAGGCATTTCTTTACCCAGAGGGTGCTAAATCTATGTAATTCATTGCAACAGATAGTGAGTCATTGTGCATATTTAAGATAGAGGTAGACAAGTTCTTGATGAGGAACTGAATCAAATGTTTTCACAGGGAGAAGGCAGGAAAATGGGGTTGAAAAAGATAGTAAATCAGGCATTGTTGAAATGGCAGAACATGCTCAATAGGTTGAACAGCCTAATTCTGCTCCAATGTCTTGTGGTCTAAATATTGATGGCGTATACAAGCATATACATATACAAACACAACGCAGTTGACATCCATGCATGAAAATCACATTAAGATTCAGGGTTGACCCATTCTGCCAGAATTTTAGACATGCCAGAGTTAGATGAGCAGACTTTGCCAACAATACTCAGGAGGGAAATACCCCTCTATGTCACTTTCATCGACTTGACCAAGGCATTCCACCTTGTTACCAGGGATGGGCTCATATAACCACATATATAACCACATATAACCATTTACAGCACAGAAACAGGCCAGTTTGGCCCTTATAGTCCGTGCCGAACATCTTCTTTCACCTAGTCCCACTGACCCACATTTGGCCCATAACCCTCCACACCTCTCCCGTCCATATACCTTTCCTTGAATATTAACATCGATCTCGCTTCTACCACCACTGCCGGAAGTTCATTCCACACCCCCACCACCCTCTGTGTGAAGAAATTCCCCCCTCATCTTTCCCCTAAACATTTCCCCTTTTAATCTTAATCCGTGCTCTCTTGCTCAAATCTCCCCCACTCTCAGTGGAAAAAGCCTGTCTGCATACGATAGAACAGCACCATCTGCAAACAATCGGATGCTGAGTTCCTTCAGATTCTCCTCAAAAATCAGCTGTCGCCTGAAACTCCAAAGTATCATCAAGTCATTCCATGACGACATAAGGGCTACTGTTCAAATAACCACATAACCACTTACAGCACAGAACAGGCCAGTTCGGCCCTACTAGTCCATGCCGTAGCAAATCCCCACCCTCCTAGTCCCACTGACCAGCACCCGGTCCATACCCCTCCAGTCCTCTCCTCTCCATGTAACGATCCAGTCTATCCTTAAATGTAACCAATGATCCCGCCTCGACCACGTCTGCCGGAAGCTCATTCCACATCCCCACCACCCTCTGCGTAAAGAAATTTCCCCTCATGTTCCCCTTATAATTTTCCCCCTTCAATCTTAAACCATGTCCTCTAGTTTGAATCTCCCCCTTTCTTAATTGAAAAAGCCTATCCACATTTACTCTGTCTGTCCCTTTATCAAGTCCCCTCTCAGTCTTCTACGCTCCAGAGAAAAAAGCCCCAGTCTGCACAACCTTTCCCTGTAACTCAGACCCTGAAATCCTGTCAACATTCTCGTCAACCTTCTCTGCACTCTCTCTATTTTGTTTATATCTTTCCTATAATTTGGTGACCAAAACTGTACACAGTACTCCAAATTTGGCCTCACCAATGCCTTGTACAATTTCATCATAACCTCCCTACTCTTGAATTCAATACTCCGATTTATGAAGGCCAACATTCCAAATGCCTTCTTCACCACACCATCTACCTGAGTATCAGCCTTGAGGGTACTATTTACCATAACTCCTAAATCCCTTTGTTGCTCTGCACTACTCAATTGTCTACCATTCAATGTATATGACCTATTTAAATTTGCCTTTCCAAAATGTAGCACCTCACATTTATCTGTATTAAATTCCATCAGCCATTTCTCAGCCCACACCTCCAGCCTTCCTAAATCACCTTTTAATCTATGGTAATCTACCTCACTGTCCACAACACCACCAATCTTTGTGTCATCCTCAAACTTACTTATCCAATTCTCCACCCCTACATCTAGATCGTTAATATATATAACAAATAATAGTGGACCCAGGACCGAACGCTGAGGAACTCCACTAGACACCTTCCTCCAATTGGACAAACAATTTTCTACCACTACTCTCTGACACCTCCTATCCAACCACTGCTGAATCCATTTCACTACCTCCTTATTTATACCTAATGCCTTCACCTTTTTTCCTAACCTCCTGTGGGGAACTTTGTCAAAAGCTTTACTAAATCCAAATAGACAACATCCACAGCTTTCCCTTCATCAATCTTTTTTGTAACCCCCTCGAAGAACTCAATCAGGTTTGTCAAGCATGATCTACCCCTGACAAAACCATGCTGATTACTCCCTATCAATCCCTGTACCTCCAAAAATTTGTAAATAGCATCCCTCAGAACACTTTCCATCAACTTGCCCACCACAGACGTCAGACTTACAGGCCTATAATTCCCAGGTTTGCATTTGGACCCGTTCTTAAACAGAGGAACCACATGCGCCACCCTCCAATCCTTTGATACCACCCCCATGGCCAGTGACATCCTAAATATCTCTGTTAATGGCCCCACTAACTGTTCACTAGCCTCCCTGAATGTCCTAGGGAATATTTTGTCCGGTCCGGGAGATTTAGCCACCTTTATCTTTTTTAACACAGCCATCACTACCTCCTCAGTTATCCTTATATGCTTCATGACCTCCCCACTATTTTTTTTTACTTCAACTGGTTCAACATTTTTTTCCCTAGTGAATATCGAGGCAAAGAAATCATTCAAAATTTCCCCCATTTCCTCAGACTTCTCACTCAGCCTACCCTCGCTATCTACAAGGGGTCCAATTTTATCTCTCACTAATCTTTTACTTTTAATGTACTTATAGAAACCCTTTGGATTTATTTTTACTCTGTCAGCCAAAGCCTCTTCATGCCTTTTTTTGGCCTTTCTAATTTATTTCTTAAGATTCCTTCTACATTTCTTGTAGTCCTCCTTCAACTTCTCAGCTCCCTGCTCTTTATACCTCTTGTACACCTCCCTTTTTTCTCCTAACCAAATTTCCAATATTCCTTGAAAACCAAGCCTCCCTATGACTTCCAGCCTTTCCTTTGATCCACACTGGGACATAACTACTCTGTACCCTCAAAATTTCTTTTTTGAATATCCTCCATTTTTCATTAACATCCTTACCTGAAAATATCCTGTCCCACTCAATACTCCCCAAATCCCTTCTTATTCCTTCGAAATTTGCTCTTTTCCAATCCAGAACCTCAACTTTAGGCTTCTCCTTGCTCTTCCCTAAAACTACCCTAAAACTAACAGAATTATGATCACTAGACCCACTTGGTTCTCCAACATTAATGTCCGCTACCTGACCTAGCTCGTTCCCTAACAGGAGATCCAGTATTACACCATCCCGAGTTGGTTCTTCTACTAACTGATTTAGAAAACAATCCTGAACACACTTAACGAACTCCAGCCCATCCAGCCCTCTAACCATATGGGTATCCCAATCAATGTGTGGGAAGTTAAAATCTCCCATGATCACTACCTTATGATTTTCACACATATACGTTATCTCCCTACAAATTTGTCCCTCTAATTTTCTTGGCCCATTTGGTGATCTGTAATACATCCCTATTAGCACCCTCTTGCCTCCTCCACCCCTCAATTCCACCCAAACAGCCTCACTGGTCGATCCCTCCATACCATCCTGCCACCTCACGGCAGTAATGTCCTCCTTAACAAGCAGAACAACTCCTCCTCCTTTTTTACCCCCTGATCTATCACATCTAAAACAAATGTATCCCGGAATATTAAGTTGCCAGTCCTGCCCCTCCTGTAGCCAGGTCTCACTAATTGCCACAATATCGTGACCCCAAGTATCTATCCACGCTCTCAGCTCATCTACCTTGTTCACTATGCTTCTTGCATTCAAATATATGCATCTCAGAGAATGACCCTCACTTATATTCTCTTTTTTACCTTCTACCCTAATCTCCATCCTACCTTTGTTATCTTTTTTTATTCCTAGCTATATACTCCCTGGACACTGCTCTCACACTCTATTCCCCACCCCCCTGCCAAACTAGTTTAAACCTTCCCCCACAGCTCTAGCAAATCTGCTTACCAGCACATTGGTCCCCCTCCAGTTCAAGTGGAGTCCATCCCTCTTGTACAGGTCCGACCTTCCCCAGAAGAGATCCCAATGATCCAGAAATCTTATCCCTTGCCCCCTGCACCATCTCTTTAGCCACACATTCATCCTCCACATCCTCCTATTTCTACCCTCACTAGCTCGTGGCACGGGCAGCAATCCAGAGATTACTACCTTGGAGGTCCTGTTTTTTAACTTCCTACCTAATTCTACATAATCCTGTTTCAGGACCTTTCAGTATGATGGGAGCTCATCAGAACCCTTTGCTATTTGTAGTAGAGTTGGCCCCAACATTATTTCTTCTCCCGGCTATTGAAGCACTTGTTTGGGACATCGAAAGAAGGCACTTGCATGCACACCAGGTCTGATGGACGGCTGTTCCACCCTGTGCGCCTGAGATCAAATACGAAGGTGTGTAAGATCTTACTACATGGTATGCTCTTTGCTGATGACACTACTATGACCTCACACATCAAGCAACAACTACAGACTCTCATGGACCACTTCTCTAAGGCATGCAAGGACTTAGGACTTACCATCACACTAAAGAAAACTAACGACCTTGCCCAGATCGTAATGGAGGCATCAGTATTACCATTGCATCTACAATCTAGAAGTGATCCACAAGTTCACATACTTGGGTTGACCATTAGCAACATTCTCTCCCTTGATGCTGAAATCAATAGGCATTAATCGGCAGAGCAGCATCAATCCTTGCTTGACTCTCCTCATGGGTTTGGGAGAATCAGAAACTCGTTACAAAGACCAGGACTGCTGTGTACAATGCTTGCGTTATCAGTACCCTC
Source organism: Narcine bancroftii (assembly GCF_036971445.1). Lineage (NCBI taxonomy): Eukaryota > Metazoa > Chordata > Chondrichthyes > Torpediniformes > Narcinidae > Narcine > Narcine bancroftii. The sequence goes on from NC_091470.1 coordinate 37,248,267, forward strand.
CTGTATGGTAGTAAGACTTTGACCATCTACGCCAACCATGAGAGGAAACTCAATAGTTTTTACCTGCGCAACCTTCGCCACATCCTCAGCATCACCTAGAGAGACAAAGTCCCAAATTCGGAGGTCCTCTCCCGTACTGGACTTCCCACAAGGTTCACATTTTTAAGGTAACACAGGCTGTGTTGGCTGATCCAAAGGACATTCTCTACAGAGAACTAGCAATAGGCAAGAGGAACATTGGTAGACCCCAGGTTTGTTTCAAGGACTTCTGCAAGCACGACATGAAAGCCTTAAAAATCAACAGAGTGATGTGAGGATACAGCAGATGACCGCAAAAAATAGCGAAGTACTCTTCAACTCCTAGAGCAAGGCGTGAGAGTAATCTTGAATCAGCTTGAGGAGTGGAGAGCTAAACGGAGAGCACAGTGACAGCAGACAACAATTCAGCGATGTCTTACACATGCAGCAACTTTGGCTGGGGCTGCCATTCCAAGATCGGCCTCAACAGTCACTAATAGAGGCACAGTACCCATAAAATATAAAATAGAGATTGAGAGAGCACACGCAAAATATGACTAGCAGTTGATAAGTGCACTTTCATATTTACAAAAGAAAGCAATGGCAACATAGAACTGCAATAAACAAAATCAGTGGTGTCAGTCACTGCAATGGATAAAAGCATTTAATTTGGTTATCATTGCAGAATTTCCTCTACAAATTAGGTTAAAATATCATAGAAATCATTTTTTAACCTTTCAAACAATAAATGATTCATGAATTCAGACTATATAAAAACTTATGAGTTCATTTAAAAAGATATTACTTTGTATGTAACTTGTTTCACCAGTTTTCACCCTTCCAAGACTCAATGTTTAAATATATTCCAATTAAATCTCACACCAGCAAAACTCACTACCAAACTACTTTTCAAGACAGTTGGGTTATGAAACTTAACTGCATTGTCTCAGAGTCAAGTACACTGTGAAAAAATGTTTGAAATATTTGTACAGTACAAGCCATTGAAACTACATTTATAAAAATTGGAGAATTAGACTCCATTTTGCACTGATTTACATTCAGTGAACTAATTTGTTCCTCATTAAACAGGCCTGGTTTTTCAATAATATGCACAGTATGATACAAGGATTCTATATTCAAGGTGGGTTTTTAAAAAAAATCTTAGTAAACATAAATACTGTCGTAAAAGTACCAAAACTAAATTACATAGCTTCCCATTTAACAGTATGTCACATACTATCCCAAGATCATTAAGGATTCACAACAGTTAAAGCAGGGCAAAATGTTGCTGCAGTTGTTTGATCAATTGTTGAGTGTCAACATGGTCTGGAAACGCAGTGGCTGATTTCTGTGCTGCTACATAACTGCTCTGAAGGTCTCCAAGCTGGAGGAAACAAAACAGGTGTTGATATTTTGCAGATCATCTATTCAAAGGAGCCACACACTCCAAACTATTGCTTTTATATTTTACCCAATAGTTTAGAAGGCTCAATGTTCATTTTTTACATTTCCTAAAGTAACCAGATTTGGGGGATTATGTAAAATCTCACATTGCAAAGAACAAACTTGACTGACTGAATGTTTTTCTCAAAATTTTAAACCTGTTTAAAAGTCCCCTGACCATTTTCACCTACAACTTGTTGTTTTTACTGAAAAATTGGGTTTCCCCATTGATAACTTCAAGCCCAATAGAAAGTAGCCAAGAATTAAAATGATAGCAACTATTTAAATTCTTTGATAATGCTGCCTTCCTGCCAAATATTAAACTGCTCTAACAAGCGGCTGAGAAGAATGAGATACTCCAGGAAACTAAGCTGCAAAATGAATTCCGTATAAATACCAACTAATTTCTTTAATTCAGTTACAGACAGAACTTTTCAATAATTTTTAAAGCCCCATTTATTTTTTTTTAATCTAAGAATTTGCATAATAGAACTCCACTTAGTTGGACTTTAAAATATAAAACAGCACCTTTGACTCCAGCATATTTTGCTGATATAACAACTGAACCCCATGGATAACACCAATACTTGCCATTTTGTGGGATCAATGGAACCTTCTTTGTTCTCATTATCTCCATCATGCATATACTAGAAAAATAACCAGTCTCAATATTACTTCTTCCTTTCTAATTGAACTGGTTTTTTTAAAATCTTTGCTCCCAATTTTAACCTTTTCCTTGCCTTCAAATGTTTCTGAATGGAGATGATCAATGTGGAGCAGCTCTATTCAATTAAAAAGTAGAATCAAAAGGGTAACAATTTCTGAATTGCTACCTGAGCACAGGGTTAACAAGATTGAGCTAAATGAATGATGTAAAGATTGGCGTGGGAGAAGGGAGTTTGAATTTGTGCAACATGGGCACTAGTATCAGTGAAGTGGAGGTGGTGGTTCCAATGGAACAGGCTCTACCTGAACCACGTGGAGACCAAGGTCCTGTGAGCCCTGTGACTAGGGCTATGGAATGAGCTTCAAACTAAATTGTAAGGGAGTGGTTTCAATACATTGGAAAATGTGGATGAAGCAACAGTACAGAAGACAATGCTGAGGAACAGATGAAATTTTAGCTCAGGCAACATGGAGACAAATGTGAGAAGGGTGGTGACTACAGAGGTGGTGCGGCATTTAAACGCTCACAGTGTACAAAACAATGAGTTTAATGCCCTGTTAAAAATCAGCAGATGCTCTGTTCTGGGGACAGCAGGGCTGTGGCTGAAAGATCACAGCAGGGAGCTAATCAGCCAAGGATATACATCCTATCGAAAAGACAGGCAGGTGGGTAGAGGGCATGGGAGGCCTGTTGGCAAACTATTGAATTAAATCCTTAGCAAGAAAGAACATAGGATCAGAATACATAGAATCTTTGTGATAAAAACTCCAAGGGTAGCCTTCTTAAAGGCTTCTGAATAGTAGCCCAGATGTGGGGTACAAATTACAATAGAAGTTAGAGAAAGTGTGCAGGAAAGGCAATGTTACAGTGATCATGGAGGACTTCAATATGTCAAATACAAGCAAAACAAGGTTGGTATTAGATCTAAGAGAAGAAATTTGTAGAATGCCAAAGAGATGGCCTTTTAGAGCAGTTTGTGATCGAGCCCATAGAGAACAGGTAATTATGCAATGAACCAGATTTGACTCGTGTGAGAATATATAGATAGGTTTTTGGGAGATAAATTGGGAAAGGTTTGTTAGAGTAGGTTACATACAAACACTTTAAAACAGATCTTATTTGAAATAACGCTCTGCCCAATGCTAGATATATCGGGGCCTCACAGCTTTTTCAAGAGCGCTCAAGGGACTTCACTAATGGATTGTTGTTTAAAAAAGGCAACAGATGAAAGAGCTCATTGGAGCCACATATTGTCTGGAGGAGAGCTTTCTATTGTAAGAGGATCATGTGATTTTGCAACCCCAGACCTGCTTAACCTCTCCCTATAGTTCAGACATCCAAGTCCTGGCAACATCTTCACAAATCTTCTCTGCACCCTCTCAGCTTGATAACATCTTCCATGGCATAATGACCAAAACTGAGCACTGTACTCCAAATGGGGCCTCACCAAGAGATTCACTTTATCCCATCCACCTATACCTGACACATGCATTTCTTTTCCTGACCAGTCCCTTAACTAAGGTTCCATAATCTTCCCAGCCTTGCCCTTTTCTCTACCGGAACATCTTGGCCCCAAACTCTCTCACTTCTAAAAGCTTTTCACTTGCCAGGTATCTACTTATCTGCAACCATCCTCTCCCATCGTGTTTGATGCCATTGAAATGAGCCTTTCCCCAATTTAGGACCCATTTTCAAGTTAAAGTCCTATCTTTTACCATGATAAAAGACCACCATTCAACAAATAGTAGTCACTAATCCAAAAGTGCTCCCCCACCATTTGTCCAGAAAGTAGAGTTCAAGTGTAGCCCTTACTCTAATAGAGCCATCTAAATTTTTCTTCTGGTTGCACTCTTAAATGAAGAGCAGATCAACCCAAAAACGAGGTGGAACACAGGAAATGGGAAGCAATGTTGACACAATATTCAAGTTCAACTTGGTGGGAAACATCAAAACAGCATTAAGATTACCCAAATAGGATTACAACAAAACATCTTACAAAATGGCAGATATGGCTAGAATACATGTCAGTTCATAAAACAAAACATTTCTCAGAAAAAAAGTGAATGGAGTCACAAGAGTTGTTCAACATGAAACCAAGTTCAACAGGTGGTGCTTTGTGCTTTCATTTTGGATTTTTAACATCCAACAATATTTGGCTTTGGAAAAAAATGGGCAGTGACTATTCCATGGCCACTTATGCGGTCCACGTGCAACACCAAACTTCTGATTGCCCATTTCTTTAATTTGCCACTTCATTTTTACTCCAACTATTCTGTCCAATGCCTCGTAAACTGTTCAGACATAATTTGATTTAAATTCAGGGAGCACCACTGCATCTTTTGATTAGGCACTAACATTTCTGTCTCCAACATCAGATGAACAAGATTCTACCATTCCTAATCAGGTGCCCAATGAACGGCTCTTTTGCTTTTTTGCTTGTTATTTTGCATTATAAACATTTTTGTCCTTAGTTTCTCTATTCGAGCATGGACTGAATATTTTGCATTTATAGAAAAAAAACCAAATCATTCTCCCCTCTGGAATGTGCCAACTCTTGTTTGGATATGGTTAATAGCATGTCCCTGGCAACTTGCCCAAATGCCTATCCACAAAATGACAATTTGAAGATTACAATATAAACGGTATCATGGGCAAGCCTGTTGAAAACCTCAAAATGCCACCACATATGCTGTAGCTAGCAATAATCTCTGGCCAATTTTTTAATCTGTAACTGAAAAGGGCTGTGGCCATCTGCAATGATTCTACCATAAACTTGCTCATATTAGGTATCTAACCATTAACCAAGGACTAAACAATGGGGTGGAGATGAACAAACTAATTTCAGTAGATCACCACAATTTCTGCTGATTACTTCTGAAATTCTCATACATGCAGAACTCGTCAGGAGAGCAAATGTGTATTTCTGCTGACAGGCATCTTTTAACTGCAGAATAATGTAACATTAAATCGATTCATCATTATTACCTTCTCTGAAAGGGCAGCAAAATTATAAAGAGGTTCGTACATGTGAGGCGCTAGTGCTGCGGCTGTCTGCAAAAATCCCCGGGCCTTAAAGATACAAGTAAAGAAAATAAATGTAATATCTTGTTTATAAGCGAAACAAATTACATGAGAATTGAAGATGTTCACCTGTTCATTGTGTCCTTTGCGCATCTCCAAGACTGCTAAATTGTTAAAAGCTTCAGCATGGTTATTGTTGTTGGCTAGAGCCAATTTAAAACACTGATGGGCCAAATTCATATCTCCTGTTCCCTGAAATACAAGGTGTACTTTTGAATAACCTACATAAACTTGGGTTACATCACTTCAGATGCTCAAATTCTTTTCTCCTAGATCACGTGGTCATATTTTTAGAATGAAAACTCTTCAGCTCTTTGAATAATTCATAGTATACAGTACCTGTAGTTTAAATGAAAAATGTAGGTGCCCGTTTATTGTGAGCAATTTAAAAAACCAGGAGGAACTTTACACAAAACATTTTGGTAACAAATTCTTCTTTGATATTTAACTCATGGTTCCAGATGGAATATATTAGCACCTGGAAGATGATACTTTACATGAAATCTATGCCGCCCAATTAACCAAGAACCCCAGTACCTTTTGAATGGTGGGAATAAACCAGAGCACATGGAGAAGATCCTCGCAGACTTGGGGAGAACGTACAAACTCCTTACAGATAGTGCTGGATTTGAACCCTGGTTGCTACCGCTGCAACAGTGTTGTGCTAAATCGCTCCACTAACTGTGCTGCCTCAGTTTACCAGTCTAATATGGACAGTAAAAGTATCAGGTGACTATTTTTATGAAAGACACCTCCAATCATATATCATGTTAACTTTGAAATATAGCATTCCATTGAGTCAATGTTCTGGAACTGCCAGCCAACAGGGCTACATCGATTCACCACTTCAAGGGCAATTAGATGAGCAACAAAGGCAGGTTTTGCCAGTACCATACTCAAGGTTGTTGAACCCCTTTCCATACTGAACCCAGGTCACACCAAAGTTGCTGATGCAAAGTTGCTACCTTTTGATGCGCCTCCATGCGTACATACCAAGTCACATTCCCACAGTTGGCAAGGAATAATAGCTCTCGCTTTCTCCCTTTTTTTAAAAAACCTTTACCAGATCTCTAATGGCCACTTGGAGCTTGAAAACTACCTTGCAGGTCATTTCAAAGATTCCCCACCTTTATCACAGAATAGCATCAAAATCTCAATATGGAGAATGCAACATCACTTTAAAACTGTTCTGTTGTTCTAAGCAGACTTTAAGTGACACCAACACATGATGATGTCTATTGAAATAGTGCCCAGAAGTTAAATTGTTGATTGGAACTTCAGTAAAGATAAGGGGCTAATCTTTCTCTTGCATCCAACCTCAGCCACCTGTACAATTCTGATGCAATCTGAAAATCAGGGCCATAATTAATGCTTAATGTTATGGCACCTGAAAAATGACCATGACATCCTAAGCAAAATTGTAGGTCAATATTATTTTAAGACATTTTACCAGTCTGCATTAAAAGCAGCATTTCAAAACGAGATGGGTATTGACAGAGGTATATAACATGACTTTCGGTAGCAATGATTAAAGTTCAACTGTAAATACACTAATAAACATATTTTACTGATAAAATTAAAAATAACCTGTACAAGAACATTATTATCCAACGTGAAAAAACACACAAATGCTGGAGAAACGCAACAGATGAAACAGAGCCTTTACGTAGCAAAGGCAAAGATACATCGCCAACGATTCAGGCTTGAGCCCTTTGCTACATAAAGGCACTGTTTGACCTGTTGCGTTTCTCCAGCATTTGTGTGCTTTTCACTTAACCATGGTGTGAACAGAATCCTGTGTTTTACCTCTTATTATGCAATGCCATCATCTCAAAATAATTTTAATCACATTTCTTAAACTTATGATATGTTCTGATATTAATCCAGCTTCTTTCCCTTTTCATGCATTCTATATTTGGCAATTATTGCCAAATCATAATTACTCTGTTCAGTAAAAGCAAAGCAAAGACAAAATTTGATGTAATTACATACCACTGCGACATGGCCAAGGTTATACCATACATCTGCAATGTCCTCATCATTTACAGCCAGAGATCGCGCCCTTTCAAATGAACTCAAAGTCATGTCGTACTGTTGTGCGTAGAAACAGCAGAGCCCTAGGTTGTTGAAGAGCTGACAGTTATAAACACCCATTTGGAGGAGTCGCCTGTAGAGTGAGCAAGACTTTCCTTAACATCATTTCAAAATGATTCATACCGTAATTCAAAAATGGTTTCTTCTAATAAAACAAACAAATTGCAGCAATATTTTAAATTTTGATAGTTTATTTAATGGATCATTACATTGCGCTAACAATGCTTATTATGGAAGCTTTGTGGTGCTGGGATGCTTTGATTTGGTTTTGTCAAAGAAACTATTGATAACAGTTATATTTTCAAATATGTTTGTTTGTTTCTTGCATTTCTATTTTAATATCATCTCTTGGCTACCTAATATATGGATCGTTGTTAAGAAATGTGCAAAAAAATGTAAAGTTAGTTTCCCTTTTTCCCTATATGGGCATATGTTGGACTCCTAATCTGCCAAATCTAACCTGTGGCCTGAGTGGGAAGCAATAATTCTTACTAACCAAGTATCAAGTACCAGACCAAGGTAATGCAAAAATAAACCAACCAAAATCAGTTTCATCAAGTGGTTTGGCCAGCAAGAGTTGAAGATCATATCTGTGAGGTTTAGCAAATACCATCATGCAAATTTGTGTTCTCAGATGACGAGAATGGTCGCTTTGATAGGCTTCTGCCCAAAGTTAATTCTAATATGAAATAAATGGGATAGAGAGGGAGGATCCAGGACTTGTACTGCCAGATATCACTCAGGTGTTGAAAGTGAAGATTCATCCTCCAGGTTTCTAGAATCAGACGTGCCCTTTTGCTGATGTTCCGGCAACCAAATATCCATTATTTGACCATAAATAGCAAAGGTAATAACCATAACTGTTTACGGCGTGGAAACAGGCCATGTCAGCCCTTCAAGTCCACGCCTGGTCTTTCGGCTTCTGACGAAGTAGAGGCTTTCGAGGAGTGAGCGTCAACGTGATTGTACCAGAACAGATTGTTGGTGATATTTACATCTGAGAACATAAAGCTGTCCACCTCTGATGCAGGCAGGGCCATGTGCTCCACCCGTTTGCTTGAACTCGATGTCCAGCTCCATCACTTCAGAACCATAAACTTACTGCAGTTCTTTCAGCATACAATGAATGCAGTGGACAGAGGCAAGCATGTGTATGTGAAATACTTAGATTTTCAGAAAGTGTTTCATGAGGTGTTACAAAAAATACTTCTGCACAAGGAAGCATGGAATTGGGGAACGGTTATGGCGTATTAAACCATTTAAGTCCACATTAACCATCATCCAATGCCCAGTCAGATTTCACAAAGATTAAATGAGAATGGAGAAATTGGTCAGATTTCTAATTATACTCTGACAAGAATATAGCAACTATTATGGCTAATATCCTCATCAATAATGTTTGGCAACAAGGCTAAGTGACTGAATCAATTATGAACAGAATTTGTGCACCTATCTTTATTTATTACATTTTTCTGGAGAAATTCAACTATTTTGATGAGCATTTTTGTAATTTGTGTTTCTTTTACTCTTTCTACAGATTCAGAGATAACCAAGACGGTGTCTCAGAACAAAAACTAAATGGTCAGCAAACCATCTTTAAATTATTTAAGGACAACACTGCATCAACCAATAGTCTTGCTTAATAAAACTTATACATCACAACCTGTAAACAATTTTAGTTATCAAGGCATTTCCTGATCTTACCTATAAAATCGGAGTGCAATCTCCGGTTGGTCAGAATAAAAATGGTTACTCCCTATGCAGGCAATGGCTTCTACATTAGTATTATCTTGTTTTAAAACATCTTTATAATATTCAGTGGCTGATTCTATGTTGTTCATTTCCTGTTAAATTCAAGAACAACATCAATCTGTTATACAGTGGCAAAATTAGGAAAAGAACAAGCTGGCTTATCTTGGATAGATTTTCTAAAGTCTTAAATAGGTACATTATATGCATTACATCATATATACGAGCCATTCCTGTAAGCAGTGTAACTTCCCCTGGGAAATGGACCAGTCCTTGCTTGAAAAGGCCCAAAGCTGTCAATGGCTGGTCTAAACGAATGTAGACCTATTCAAATAAATTGAAGAATATTTAAGCAGACTCAAAAACTTGTTTGCAAATTCATACAATTAATTCTGATTAAGGATCAAAATGACAATTGTCAATATTATATGAAATGAGAATTTATGGCCTATGGAGTAAAATGATCAATAGTAGCTACTGTTATTTACATGCAAGGTTAGAATGCTATTATGTTGCTCTATTTACATAGCAAGTGCAAACTTAACACACCACAGATATTTAGAGTTTGTAATTAACAATGGAATTATACTTGGCTAATGACTAAAAGAAATAACATTTCTGGCGCCAATCATCAACCATTAAAAAGATTGGACTTCATTTGTTTAGACTACAATATTTTCCAGAATTCAAGTCAACACAAAATTTAATTTCCCTTCTTTTCAACCCTTTTTTTTAAATTCAAACCCTTGTTTCTCCAACACCATTTCTCTTTAGGTAACTGATTTGACTATCATTTTACTCTCTCAGGTCTTCTTGTGGCCAATTCCAAACTCTCACTCAATTACCACATCATCCTGGGGAGACCATTTCCTTCAACGCTCACCTTTAAGCAATTCTATAGCCAAGAATTTTGTGAGCTGAAAAGGTACCAGATGCCTCACCACCGACACTTATGTGCACCTTGCTTTGGAAAATACTACATCGTATATTGCAAAGTGGGGATAATATGTGGACAGGCAGTGATTGGCACATAGCTACTTACCTTTGCCAGATAAAGTATTGTATCAACCATTTCCTGTTGTTTTAATGCAGATTTAAATTGTTTCTCTGCCTCACGATACAAACCTAATCTTTAGATAAAGAATTGGAAAACATTATTGATAGTATGCATTTACAGTATATATTATTATTTTAGGGTACTGTTTCTAAACAATACTAGCACAACCTTTTTTATATATGCACAAAGTGGCAAAATAATGGTACTCATCACTGATCAACAAGATCTATGTACCATGTGGGTAGATGCCCTTTGTTCCAATGTCTATTTAAGTAGAGTACCTCATTCATGGATTGAATAGTGCTCAACAGCAGAATATGCAGTAAGCAAGTTGAACAAATGATTTAAAGAATTCCCAAATGCAGCAAAGGAATAAAAATAAATTACAATTAAATCTTTATGCCCTTATCCTTATAGAAGCTCTGATAGCTCAGTGTAAGAGCACTGGCCTTGTAAACCAGGAGTCACGAGTTCGTTCCTCACTGGGGCCTCATTTCTGTGAGGGTGGCCAGACAAAGTGGTGACTCTCTGTCTTTCTTAAGGTAGACAAAGTTAAATAATTTCATGTATGTTACATTCTAACTGTAGTAATACGTGACAATAATGGAACCCTTACCTTTACATTAAAAGTAAAATGAACATTGGAACATGCACAAGGGATAAAAGAATAACACAAATATCAGAACATGTATACATTTTAATAATACCCTAACGTGATGGGAAACGTCAATCAGTCCACACGGAGCTCATGGCATTTACCCCAGAATGTAAAAACATCTGCAAACAGGGAGGTACTGAATACTGGCAGAGTTTTACTGTCAATTCCGATAAGATAGAAGGGTTAACATACTAAATCAACAGCAATGGGAATATACCACATTCAATGGTATTTTCAATTTTTATTAATTATTAATAATAACAATTCTTACTCAACTCCAAACTTTAACTAGAGATAATTTTACAGAAAGCTTTTGTGTTAATGACAGTATATTTTTTGTATCATTAGATTCAATTGAATTATGTTCTCAGTGCACACATGATAACCCAGAGCACAAGGAAAAACAGGTTGTGATACAACTTTTTCCAAGCGATATTGGCCATAATGAGAATCACTAATAGTAAATGAGCAGATGTCAGAGGTTTCACAATTTTACATTACAGTAGTAATGTTTATAATCCTTTGTCATTTGCCTACTAGACTGATTGTGAGCTAATGTTTCCTGTATTTATTAATCTGAAAATATTGAACATTGTAACATAACAATGAATTAATAGCTTCCCAAGGCAATGAAAGAAAACTTTCATAAACCTAATGCAAATCTAGCTCTTTACCTGTAAAAACATTTTCCAATTTGTACTTTCCACCACCAATCCTTAAACTGAGACTGCTCAGATGCTAATGCTGCCAAATCTAAAGCCTGTTATAAAAAAAAATATAAATTATTACTGAGAAGTTGTCTTTCCGTCAATGTCTGCTAAATATATATTTTTAAATACTGGTAGTTAAGTCAAGTAGTCAGGGAATAAATGGCAGGGAATATTGAACTAGTGGATAAAAGATAATATTCATATATTTTGTCAATTTATTTGAAATAATTATTTATTGACATCACAAATATTACATTTATGGAAATTTTTACTCAACATTTCATTGGTGGAAAATTTCACTTTAAATTTAGACATAGATATACAGCAGGGTAACAGGCCCTTTACACTCTATTGACCTACCCACCCCCACCTCCCAGTATGGTTTGAAGGGTGGGAGGAAACCTGAGGACCCAGAAAAGGCTCTTAGATGCAGGGCTACAATTGAAACTGGCAAATGTGTGTTCATGGCACCAAGTGTGATCTACCTGGGACACAAGATCACAGCTGAAGGGTCTCTGCCCAGTGGAGGACAAAGTGAGAGCAATTAAGGAGGCCCCAAGCCCAAAGAGCGTCACGGAACTTGGATCATTTTTGCCATGGTGAATTATTTTGACAAGTTTCTTCCTGACCTCTCAAGAGTTTTGGCCCTACCGTACAATAACATGTACAATAACATCAAGTGGCCGTGGAATGAAGTGCAGGAGAATGCTTTCAGAGGTATGAAAGAACTCCACTCAGCGAATCTGTTCACTATGACCCAGATAAGGAAATAACCTTTCATGTGACGCCTCGCCCTATGGAGTAGGGGCAGTTCTCTCACATGTAATGGAGGACTATTCAGAAAAGCCTATTGGTTTTGCTTCACATACACTGATGGCTGCTGAGAAGGGATATTCACAGCTAGACAAAGAAGGTCTGGCCAATGTCATAAATCACTGATGAACCTGTTCAGTGAGACGAGATATGTCCCATCTCTAGCCTCAGCTAGGATACAGCTTTGGGCTCTCACAGTTTCAGCCTACCAGTGCACTACTGTGTACAGTGCAGGTGGGGATAATGCAAACACCAAATATGCTGAGTTGTCTACCTTTACCGGAGACAATGGATACTACACGTGCCTCCAGAGAGGCTGTCAGAGACATCTGTAAAGACTCGGATGAAACAGTGGACAGAGAGGAACCCAGTCCTGTCTCAAGCCAAGACTTTCCTTTTACAATGATGTAACATTTACAGATATCAAGGAAGGAGAGGAACTGAAGCCTTATGCTAAATGCAAGACAGAATTGAGTCTGCAGGATGGCTGCATTTTCTGGGGGTTGGGGGGGGGGCACGAGGGTCATTGTGCCTCCCCCTGCGCATTCAAAGATTGTGGAGGAAGTTCATGAGTCTCATCTAGGGGTGTCAAATGAAAGTCCTTGCAAGTTCCTACATCTGGTGGCCAAAAAATGGATCAGGATCTAGAGAACAAGATAAAATCATGCACACTTCAGATCAATCAGAAAATACAATCAGGAGCTCATTTGCACCCTCGGTAGTGGCCAGACTGCCCTTGGTCTCGGCTACGTTTGGACATTGCTGGCCCTTTTATGAGGTAGATGTTTCTAGTAATGGTGGATACGCATTTCAAATGGATAGAAGCTCATATCATGGGCAACATTACAGCCCACCCAATGATAGACGAACTCAGGCAAGTGTTTGCAGTCCAGGGGTTGCCTGACACTCTGGTCACTGATGATGGCCTGACATTTACCAGTGAGATCAGGCAGCAGAATGATGTTCATCACATCTGGACGGCCCCTCTCCATCCAGCCTCACATGGTTTGGCTGAGCAGGCTGTTCAAATAGTGGAAGATGGCAGGGAACTCTCTTAGCATCAGCTTTCCTGTTTCTTGTTTAAATACCGCCTTAAGCCGCAGAATACAACTGCACGCACTCCAGTGGAGATGCTGATGTGCCATAGGCCCAAGTCAAGACTGGGCCTGCTGTGCCCAGAAATGAAGACAAGAATGGAGAGAAAACAGGAAAAGCAGGAGGGACGTGATCAACATGCACAAGCCAGTTAAAACCAGATAACAAGGTCCATGTGAGAAATTATCAGCAATGGCTACTCAGTTATTCTTAATCAGAGGGGCCTGTCTCCTATGTTGTTAAGCTGACTGACGGACGTGTTTTCCGCGGACATCAGGATCATGTACGCTTGCATCAGAGGTGAGCAGCTCCATGGAGTTTCCAATGGTGAGACAGTTTACTGTGGAAGTGTGTCCACCAGAGAGATGCTGGCAGAGGTTTCTGGGTCCCACAAAGAGGATGGATATTCCCACATGGACCCATAGACCCCTCTTATGCCCCAATACCAGATATGCCCAAAACACCATCAGCAGTGCTTGCTGACTCATCGGGGTAGAGCGCAGATCACAACGTACTCGCAAACCTCCTGACAGACTGAATCTTTGACTGAATGTGGAATGTACCATTTTTTTCCCCAGATGTTTTTGTATTGTTAAATTGTTGCTGAGATGTTATTACAAGTTTTAGGAGTATGCAAGCTAATGACACCATTGTTTCTTTCATTTGTTGGACTTTAAGGGGGAGAAGGGTTTTAATGTGAGCTGTTTTGAAAGTGAGATTGGTTCCAGAGTAAGGGAGGGCTTTTACTTCCTGTCTTTTCTTTTTATTTCCAATGTGCTTCATGTACAACTTCGAGACCATGCTGTGTGTTGCAGATGAAAAACTACAGAGGAAGAAAACTACCAATTTTCCCTTGTAACCGCTGCAACCGTGTCTGCCTGTCCCGCATCAGACTTATCAGCCACAAACGAGCCTGCAGCTGACGTGGACATTACCCCTCCATAAATCTTCGTCCGCGAAGCCAAGACAAAGAAAGAAATTTTATTTTTTTTTTTAATTTTTTTTGAAGTTGTTGAGTGGTCCTTTTTCAAAGAAGAAGTCATCACAAGATCAACTACTGTTGTGTCATCTGCAAACGATGACTCTGTTGGAGCTGGTTCTAGCATTGCAATCATGGGTCAGTAGTGTGAACAGGAGCGGGCTGAGCACACATCCCTGAGGGGTTCCAGGGCTCAGCATAATATTCTGCTTGATATTCTGCTGCCAACCCAGCCAGACTTTCTCATCTTCTCCCTCCCCAAAAATGAGAGGCAATAGATTTAAGGTGATATGGAAAGATTTAAAAGAAACCTACTTTTCAGAGTGATGAGGTATAAGAAGCAAGCTTCCAGAGGAGGTGTTAGAAGCAGGGGAAATCATGCTGTTTAAACGGCATTTGGACAGACACATGAATTGCAAAAGTTTAAAGGGACATGGGCCAAATGCAGGAAAAATGAACTAGCTTAGTCGGTATGAACAAATTGGTCTGAATTGTCTGTTTCCATGCTATAGAAGTCTATGACTAAGATATTTCCAATATTTAATTGACTACTGGTAGTCAAAACAGCATGGATTATATTGATCTGTCACCCACAGCTGAGGTATGCATTTCTCTTAAACTCTTATGTAGCCCTGAAGTTGCTGACTGAGAGCATGTTAAATCCAACTGACAAGCATCAGGCAGGACTTTGTGATCTACATCAGGTCAAATGGTGTTCAGGTGGTAGGGTGGGGTGATAGTAGAGAAGAATAAACCCTGCCTGCAAAGATTATAAATAAGTGTTCATGAATTCTCCTGCAGGAAATGAAAACAGATTCCCTGGGGAAAATGATAGGAAATGCCAAGGAAGTCCTATGGTACATCTTGCCCAGAATGTCTGAGATCTGCACATTTGCTCTTGAATCCTAAACATGCCAGCATTTGAGAATAGACTTGAGCATTTCTACATAGGAATTGCCTCAAGATCAAACAAAGCCTAGCAAAACATGGACCTTACATTTATTATCAGAAAAAGTCTACTTTCATTTTAATCAACTGAGACATTTTTATAATCCCCTCCAAAGTAAAAAAAAAGCTTAGTTTTAATCAACTGATGACCAAGGTTGAGAGATAAAGACAGAGATCTGGAAGCTTAATTACATTGGAAAAATTACAGCTACTAATTATTTTTTGTTACTCCATGTTTCCAAAGATACCAAACAATACAAATCACATTACTATCCAAATTCTCATGTAATACTTGTAAATTAATTCTGTTCATAAGAATCCTTCTTTGATTTTGTTGAGTTTTTTTTATTGTATAAAATTTATACAAGTGATTTCATCAGACAGTCACTCTGTATTTTGAAACAGTGGTAGGGTAGATTATTTAAATTTACATCAACAAGTGCATATTCAAGAGAAAAATGTCTGTATGTATTTTGGTCAATATGGTTTATTGTGTAAAAAATAAAAAAAATTTAAAAAAAACAAGTGCATGAGTTTTTTTTAGTGTTCAGTGACTCCATGCTGGTATTTATGACCTATATTCTTAAAATCGTTCAATGTTAAGGGCAAGTGAGAACATCTTTTCCTTCATGAAAAAAAATTACATCAGGTTCTTTTGCATATATAGGTTTTCCATAGGCCACAAAATATTCCCATGGTAGAAACTATATTCTCATATTAGAGATTTATTGATAACTTACAGTTTTTACATCATTTTCATGGTGAAATATATATTCAAATAGTGCCTGAAAAATAAAACATATACTAGTTTAGTTAACCTTTTCAGAATTAAGACTTGCACCGTGCCATAAAATGTTATATGTTATACTGTTAAAATTAAAATCACATCCAATAATCCACTTTTGTAATAAAAGAACTGCTTCTGCTTGACTCTTTTCCATTAATAATAGGTGGCAAAAATCCAGGAACTAGTTTTTAAAATGGCAAACTATCTGCAGTGTCATTTTATAGATTACTCTACATGGGAAAGACACATGATTTTTTTTGGAACTTTTTCTACAAGTGGTGCAAAATATTGATGTGGGATCTAGATTTTTTTTTAAAAAAAGCCATTTTCAACAATATAGAAACTCAAACATCTCAGATCATAAATGAATAGTTTTCTAGAGACAAGCTAGATGAATTCAAGGAAAAGAAATTCATTATAAAAGCCATTATTGGATCCCACCCACAAAAAAATAAAAATCAAGATATAGTCTGGATTCATTAATGGTTAAAGAAAAGGAAACAAACACTGAATGCAAGCAAGGTTTCCCAATAAACTCTTAAAAACTTTACTTTGCTGGACCAAATTTGGACTTCTTGTTTTTTGACATACTGCATAGTGGTTTGGATCAGCTAGCTCAGGTTTGTGAATGGAGTGGACTGGAGGTGAATCCACAGACACTACATCTTTGAAGTAATTTGCTTCTCATATTGTTGTGAGCACCAGGCTATACTAGTGGTACCTTTTTGTGTGCTTTTACAGCAGGTAAAAAAATTGATGAATTTTACGCATTACTACATATTATTTTTACATGGAAAAAAAAGGAATGCTGATCTTGATACTAATTTCTAAAGTAGTAGGCTTGAACTATAAAAGAGATATTAAGCAGACTACCCTGATACTCTCAAGGTTAGACAAGTGAGAAGCCATCTCACTGAAACATACAAATTTAATGAATGGTCTTTCCTTGCAAGGAGTGTCTCAAACTGGGGTGGGTGCCATAATTTCTAAACAATGTCAACCATTCAGAGATAAGCAGAAATTTCTTCATTGAGAGCAACAAATCCTTGGATTCTCAACTTTAGAAATCTGTGATGCTCAGTCACTGAGTGTATTAAAGTTCAGAGTTGTATTTTTTTAAATAAAGCATTATAGGGTTTGTGCAAGAATTAGGGAGGCAAAAGGATCAGCCATGAGATTAGTGAAGAGAACAAATGAGGAACCAAGAGATCTCCTATTTCTTATGTTCACAAAAATAGCAAAAACAGAATTTGTAAATGCCTTTTTCATCAAATGTTGTGATTCAACCCAATACCAACCTTCCCCCACTCCTTAAACTGGCTTGATAAGCTTTGGCCATGCAACCTAACAAAAGGACTGGGCCTATATATTTAAAATTTGGCACAAACCTTAGCTAAATTTGGCTTCCCAGCATATTTGGCTAGATTCAGTCTTGATAAGTTAATAAAGGGTCCATCAGGATTAGTAAGCATGGAAGCCTATAGAAAGATAGACAAAATATTTTAATTGTAATGTAAAAATCTTTTATTCATAGAAATGAAATTTGAAAGAAATATTCTTCAAGAAAAAAAAATACCGTTCCCAGCCTAACAAATCTACCAGAAGCACTCGTCACTGGTTGGGCTGTGTAGGCAGTTCTTGGTGTCTTGATAGCTTGCTCCATAGTGCCGGGTCTGCCAGACTGGGTGCCTGGTCTTACAAATCCAGTGATAGGTCTTCCAGATTGTGACATAGGTCTGCGAGAGTGAAAAAAAATATTTGAATAGAAGTACGAGATTCTTTCAATTCATTTTTGGAGAACCCTATTATCTAATGTTCTTTCTTTAGCCTAAATGGCAATTTTTTCATGCTCAGGCCCTGAAGAAATCTGATTAGCGTTATCTTATTGCTAGCAGATAAAAAAAATATTTTTGTCTCAGGTAAAAGCCGTAGATTATAAAGGCAACAGATTATACATTCCATGTTTGGGGAAATAAATGGTACTGTTCCAATTTGTCATTACCATAGCTTAGAATTGTCAAGTAACCCTAAAAGGTTTTTGTATGAATCAGAACCATGCTGACCAATATGAACCATAACCAAACATGATCAAATTCATATATTTTCTTATTATACTATAGTGGCAGTAGTCCAGAAGTATTTCCTTTAAAAACTGTGGTTCTTTGATGCAAGTAAATGTTGTCAATGGTCCTATATAAAAAAAGTTGTTCAAAATTAGAACTTAATGTCATGAACAGGTCACAAAATTGGTTGTTTTGCAGCAGCGTCATATGGCCAACATTTCTATAAACCACACTTTAAAATAAATAAAATAATGCAAGAAAAAGAAAGTGCGGTAGCGTCTGTTCACTCAGAAATCTGATGGGGATTGGGGGGGGGGAAGAAGGTGGGACAGAGCTGTCCTTGTGCTGCTGAGAACTCCCCTTCAGGCTCCTATACCTTTTTCCCGCTGATAGCAGAGCGAAGGGAGCATGACCTGGGTAGTGGGGATCCTTGAGGATAAAGTCTGTTTTCTTAAGACACCACCTCTTTTAGACATCCTCAATTAAGTGAAAACTGGTGCTGGTGATGTCCCAGGCAGAGGCAACAACCCTCTGGAGATTTCCCCTCTCCCCCCCCCCCCACCCTGAGTGTTGGCACTTCCATACCAGAGAGTGATGCAACCAGCCAGAATGCTCTCCATGGTATACCTGTTGATGTTTTCGAGTCTTTCATAACCTAACAAATCTCCTCAAACTCCTCACAAAGTATAGATGCTGGTGAACCTTATTCATGATTACAATGACATGGAGGCTCCAGGACAAATCCTCAGAGATGTTGACCCCTAGGAATTTGAAATTTTTATTCCTCTATACTGCTGACCCCCTGATGAGGACTGGTTCATGTTCTCCTGATTTCCACGATCATCTCCTTGATTCTGCTAACAATGAGTGCAAGGTTGTGGTTGTGACACCACTCAACTTATCTTCCCTCCTGTACACTTCCTCACTGCCATCTGTGATTCTGCCGACAACCGTGCTGACATCGGTAAATTTGCAGAAAGGATTTGAATTATGCCTAGCCATGGGTGTAGTGTGAGTAAAGCAGTGGGATAAGCACACATCCTTGAGGTACACCTGCATTAATCATCAGTGAAGACTCGTTGCATTTCCGATTTGTATTGACTGTGGTCTTCCGATGAGGAGGACAAGGATGGATTTGGGGTGGGGGGGGGGGTGAAATGCAGGTTCTAAAAGGATCCAATGCCTCTTTTTTACAAGCAAGCTGAAATAAGCCAATGCAGTGCATACATTGTAATCAAATTTGAGCACTTCCTAGTCTACTGTACACAATCTGTTATCACTATATATCATGCATTTACTAAATTATCAAAGGAATCCATAATTAAACCACATTACCTTACTGCCAGGCTTGGACCTCCTCCTTGATTAACCCCTGGGAGTTTTAAAGAGGTTCCAGGTCCTAAAAATAAAAGAATCTTCCAAAAATTTTTATTGAAAATAAATTAATTGAAAATCTAAATGTTGCTTCACCAGGCACCTCCAGATAAATCTTCAATTAAGTTTTTGACTCATAATTGATTTAACATAAAGCACAGCACTTTAGAACAAATGAGGCCATTTTCATTCCTGTGCATTTTCCACTTTTTAGCTCAATCAATTTAACACCACGTTCATGGTTCTACCTTCTCCTCAGCTTCTTGTGCAAAATATTTACTGTCTTTTCCTTGTAATGGATCCACATCAAAACTGTCTTTGGCAAATAATTCCATGTCCAGCAACTTTGTCCAAAGCATTTATTTCTCATTTTTAGTAACAACTCAAAATTGAAGATCCCTTATCAATAATTCTCAAACAAAAAAGAAAATCTTCTTATTCGCCATTTTTTTTTATTGTTCTGAAAGAATTTAAAATATTTCAAAACAGTGGTTGGTTATCTTTGGTATCACATTCATTAATCAATAATTTGTCATTTTGTTTCTACATACATATATGAGTTTTTATACACTGTATTATACCTATAATAGATTTCTGCATTTTCATAGAAATTTGCATTGGGATCTGTTGATCCAAATCCTTCCTTTACTATTTTTCCACTGAGTGTACTTTCCCTAGTCCTTTCATTTCTTCCTTCTCCTTCAAACAAATTAATTAAATATTTCACTAACCTTCTCTCCCCCCTCTCCCCTACACCCTCCCACCACCGGATACCTTTCAGTCTGTCTTACTGCTTGACAAATATCCTACATATTGTTACTTCAGTACCTAGATTTGATTGAATTAAAACAAGACCCAAGTAAATTATACAACAAAAATGGTTTACTAAAGTTCTTACGGGCAACCTGTGCAATAGCACTGTCATCCATTGCTTCTGCTATTCCTTCTTGATCTACATCTATTTCATCGACATACACCATCTCTGTCAAGGCTCGAGTTTTCAAGTTCCACACGGCCTACAAAATAAACATCCATTTCAAGAATTTTATGATGATTGCAAATTTCAAAAAAGACATCAAATATAACTAGAAAAAGAGGAACAAAGCTTATATATGATGATCAAGGACAAGATGGACAAGACTTTCCAGTCACTAAACGCATGGATTACTTTTGACATTGAAGAAACTTTTCAAGTTCCTTCAAGGATTAGTTTCACCCAGCTATCCATGTCACAAAATTGCCCAATTAAATCAATTAGAGTGAAAAATTGTGATCAACAGCAGATCGGGATATGCTCTTCTTTTATAAAATAAAAAAAAAACCTTTAGAATATTTTATTGCCAATAACTCAAACAAGATACTTAATGTAAGCAGAAATATCAACAAACTTTCAAAAACATGGATCATGAGATTTTGAGGGTATGAAATACACATTGTGTTTAATGCTCAGGGATGTTCGATTCATCCATTAGGATGCAGTTAAAAACTCAATTACATTCTATTTAAGCAATTTTATCAAAGCAACTGTGAAGTAGGCACACCAACAAGATTTGGCATGTTATTGACTAACACAGGACAACGAATGTTTTGCTTTCTGAACACTTTTGGGTGTATTTTATGGATTTTGGGCTGCTCATCACTAACATTTTCCTACTATATACTGTCTTTTTTTGCCTGTTTTTGTGATTTCCTGGCATATTTTAAGTCTACTTCAAGCATGCAAAACCATGAAGTGCAACATGTTACTTAAATTCATTTTCTGCATTCGTACTTTGACTTCTTTCCCGCAGCCAGTGACAAACTTGGCTAAAAGTTTCACCAGCACATTGTGACTATGGAAAAGCAGCATCAGGACAACTGGAATCCATCAATCCTGGCAGACTATTGTTGGACACTGACACGAGAGGCATCAGATTCTGAGTACAAATTAAAATCAGCGGCAGAACATTTTTAGGTCAGTTGAACTAATTCAAAGTGTCAGCATCATTATGAGATTAAATTAACTTTTATTGAATTTAACATGTTTAATGTTTTTCCAACTTCCTATGTGATACAGCAAATCTGAACACAAATCATCTGTGTTAGGTTTGAAGTTGTCTATCATAATGCCCAATTTTTTTTTCAGGAAGCAACCCTTTTGAAAACAAATTGTTGTCCAGTGTAATCTATAAATCCTTTGAAACCATACTGGATCTTATCCTTGAGTAATGTTATACAAAATTAATCAAATGATAATTTAAACAAATCAAGCTAGTTTGCATTAAAGTTTACCTTTTACAAAAGGTTACCCTCATCCAAAACTAAAAAGGTATACTTCCTTAACCCAAAAAATGTATGTATAGTGTTCATAATCAATATTAGTCAACTCTACTCTAAATGCATGGGAAACCATTCAGTTAAGAGCAATAAGAAATTGGCAATAAAATTTGACTTTGCCAAAATGCCATTAACTAGTGTATGAATACATTTAAAAATAATGTGCATCTCTCCAGATTGACTCTTTATTCACAAACTGGTTATTGGACTGGCAATAACAAACAAGAATGAGACTTCAAGTTTAACCATACAATTAGTAATAAAATAGTGGAACGAGTGGCACAATTAGAAACAGTGACCTGGGTTTGAATCTGGCACAATCTGTAAGGAGTGTGCAAGTTCTCCCATGTTTGCGTGGGTTTCATCCCATCTTTCAAAACGTACGCAGGCTGCAGGTTTATTGGGGTATTTGAGCAGCATGGACTCTTGGGACGGTTACTGTGCAGCATGTCCAAATTTAAAATGTACTATATACTTAAGAATAGCACATCTATAATAGTGTGAATTACAGAGAGCATAAATGTGAATTAAAATACAAAAATTATTTAATAATTGTATAATATTGATTTATAACAAAAAAATAAGCAATCCATAATTATACATAGAGATCAATTAAAAAATAATTCACCCAAACTTCTGAAAAAGATTATTAAATTCCTTTAGTAATAATCATTGTTGATTAGTCCAAACAATGGGGAGCTGTACAATGTGAACAGAAAGTAGGTCTTAAGACCATAAGGCATAGGAGCAGAAATAGGCTATTCAGTCCATTGAGTCTGCACACTATTTAATCATGAGCTGATCCATTTTCCCCACTCAACCTCACTCCCTGACCCTCTCCCCTTAATTTTTGATGCCCTGGGTAATCAGGAACTTATCTATTTCTGCCTTAAATACGCCCAATATCCTGGCCTCCACAACTGCCTGTGGCATCAAATTCCACAGATTTACCACACCCTGGATGAAGAAATTCAGAATCAGAACTTATTGTCACAAAATTCCTCCACATCTCACAATATTCCAAGTGAGATCTCACCAGTGCCTTACAAAGCCTCTCAAAAATCACATGCCTGCTCTTGTATTCTATTTCTCTTGAAATGAATATGCCAGCACTGCATTTGCTTTCTTCATTACTGATTTAACCTGCAAAGTTGACCTCGAGTCAATCCTGCTCGACAACACCCAGGTCCCTTTGCATCTGGTCATTTTCAATTTTCTCCCTATTTAGAAAATAGTCTGCCAGTTTTTTTTCCTGTCAAAGTGCATGACCATACACTTTCTGACATTGTATTTCACTTGCCAATTCTCTGTCCATTCTCTTAATCCTTCTAGGTCCTTTGATGGCTTGCCAACAATGACTTTCTATCTTCTGATCCTACATCTTCTCTTTCTAATTATTTGATGTTATTCTTTACCAGAAGAGTCATGTCACCCCTTCTGTGTATCTGCCTCTCCTTTCAATACACTGTGCATCCTTGGACATTCAGCTCTAATTGACATCCATCTGTGTCAACATCATACCTGCCAATCTGTACATGTACTACAAGGTATGCACTTACACAATTAAGACTTGGAGATGTGATGCTTTCTCATCCTTTACTTCGATTAGACTAACCTGGCTACTGACACACAGGGGTTTTATATATATATAAATATATATATATATATATATAATATGGAAGGGTGACATCATGATGTGGGCATCATGATGTCCAGCAGAGGGCAGGCATATACCCAACAAGGTCATCCTGTTTATTTCTTATATTGCACATGCATTTAAATACAAAGTCTTTAGCCCTGTACTTGTAACTTTTTTTGACTCAGTGTCCCAGTTGCATTGCAACTCATCCCAAAGGCTTCAATTTTGCCCTATCTGCCTGTACTTCCATACAGACTCCTGATCAGCTGTCCCTACTGTGCGCCAACCTGTGCTTCCACATAGACTCCTAGCCAGCTGTCCCTACTGTGTGCCAACCATCTCTTCCTCCTCACTTTGGTCCTCACTCCTTATAGAAGACAGTTTACAGGTTCTAGTATTTCCTCATTTCAAACGGTGTCATTTTCAAGGAAGCGTGGGGACAATATTCCGAATTACTATCTTATTAACCCAATAACTTTGTAGATGCAGCTTTATGTATTTAAAGATATAATACCCAACCCCAACCAACCAATTTTCCCCTGCAACCTTGTCTGCCTGTCCCGCATCGGACTTGTCAGCCACAAACGAGCCTGCAGCTGACGTGGACATTTACCCCCTCCATAAATCTTCGTCCGCGAAGCCAAGCCAAAGAAGAAAGAAGATTCAACTTTAAAGAGATACAAAAAGAAATAAGACGCATTCAAAGAAAATCATCTCAAGCTCAGGTCTCCTTCATAGTTCGTCGAAGAATGAGATGCAAGCACTTAGTCTGTGCGGATATTACGACATATTACATCATGGTAACACTAGAAATAATAGTCCTTCTTAAACAGATACACAAAATTAATTAAGAATCAAAAACACAAAGTTTTAACCTTTACATACCCCCCCAAGAATGTATTTTAAACCCTCCCCCCCAAAGAGCATTAGTAAACCTTCCTGCCAAGATATTAGTTCCACTCATGTTCAGGTGCAACCCATACCATTTATACTTTTCCCCAGAACTGGTTCCAATGATCCATAAATGTGAAACCCTGTCCCATCTCCTCAGCCATACATTTGTCTGCACCATCTTCCTGTTCTAACCGTCTCTAGCTCATAGCATCCAGAGATGACCACCTTGGAGGTCCTGCTCTTCAGCCTCTTCAAGGAAGAAACAAAAAGGGATGTTCAGAATCAAGACAGTGCTGGCTGGGGTTGGGGGAGTCGACCAGACCCACAAGAGGTGTGATCAGAGGAGAGAAAGTCGGATGCACTTCTCTCAGATGAAGTCGTCAGGGTTTGATACCAGTTAAGGGAAATATATTCTAGAGGAGCTTGGATCATGATCATATGAAAAGGACACACTTCTTAAAATGTTCCCAAATTCTTAAAAGTACAACTTTATTGTTGGACTTCACCGTAATGCAACCCAAGCCAGGAACAGATGGATCCCCCTGAATGTTAGTTGCATTTGAATGTACTTTTCGAAACACTGATTGCCGAATCGTCCACATCCCGGTCCCGAATGAACTGAGAAGACGAAGTACCTGGTCGTAAGCGTTTTCCTCCAGCAACTGCGTACAGATATCTGCGCAGGATTGGAACTTGCGCCTCCTGAAACGACTCCAGGCCAAAAACAAGGGATCCATGCCCACGCCGATTTTAATCCCACAGAACCACCATCACGGGCAGCCACACCGAACGGCGGCCGGACGCCTCTCCTCCGTCACTCCAGGCAACGCGACGCCGGGGCCTCCACGGCCAAGGCGGGGCCTCCACGGCCAAGGCGGGGCCTCCACGGCCAAGGCGGGGCCTCCACGGCCAAGGCGGGGCCTCCACGGCCAAGGCGGGGCCTCCACGGCCAAGGCGGGGCCTCCACGGCCAAGGCGGGGCCTCCACGGCCAAGGCGGGGCCTCCACGGCCAAGGCGGGGCCTCCACGGCCAAGGCGGGGCCTCCACGGCCAAGGCGGGGCCTCCACGGCCAAGGCGGGGCCTCCACGGCCAAGGCGGGGCTGCCCCGGCAACTGCCTGAGAAACAGGCGCGAGTTAGTGCAATTATTAGCTCCGACCGTGCTCATCGACAACAGCGAGCTTTCCCCTTCTATTGTAGAATAATGTTTCATTCGCGGGCAGAAATTGAAACTGCGACCTTCAGCGGTTCTGTTTCCTGCCACTCGCCTGGGCAAGAAATTCAGTCAGCCACCAAAGCTCCACCTCCTTCCAGAATGGACCTAATAACACATATGAAGAAAGAAAAGATCAGATTTTATTGATAATTAACAGCATTTTGCAAATGATTCTACTTTAAACCACCAATGTTACCTTTCATAAATATCCACCTTGACATAATAACCAGAGAAGCTATTGATTATTAGCACCACGGTGTTTTTCTTTCCATATATTTGGAGTAATGTTGTCTCGCCGACTGGGAATTGCAATTAGAGATGAATAAATATCTCTGCATTTAAATCCTGAAGGCAAAACAAAATTGAAGGAGGAAAAACAAGGTCTGCAGTTTGAAACAAAAACCTGTCACGCAGATTCTTCAATAGGAGCTGACAACAAAAGATTCTTTTGTTATAAGTGGCAAAGTCATCCTGGACAGCTCCAAGTATACTGGATTATATAGTGGACAGTATAAACTGGATTATATAGTGGATAGTATATATTGGATTATATAGTGGACAGTATATACTGGATTATATAGTGGACAGTATATACTGGATTATATAGTGGATAGTATATACTGGATTATATAGTGGACAGTATGTACTGGATTATATACTGGATAATATACTGGATTATATACTGGATAATATACTGGATTATATAGTGGATAGTATATACTGGATTATATAGTGGACAGTATATACTGGATTATATAGTGGATAGTATATACTGGATTATATAGTGGACAGTATGTACTGGATTATATACTGGATAATATACTGTATTATATAGTGGATAGTATATACTGGATTATATAGTGGACAGTATATACTGGATTATATAGTGGACTATATACTGGACTATATACTGGATATATAATGGACAGGAAATACTGGATTATATACTGGATTATATAGTGGACAGTATGTACTGGATTATATACTGGATTATATAGTGGACAGTATATCCTGGATTATATACTGGATATACAGTGGACTATATACTGGATTATATAGTGGACAGTATATACTGGATTATATAGTGGACAGTATGTACTGGATTATATAGTGGATTCTTTGGCTTGGCTTCGCGGACGAAGATTTATGGAGGGGGTAAAAGTCCACGTCAGCTGCAGGCTCGTTTGTGGCTGACAAGTCCGATGCGGGACAGGCAGACGCGGTTGCAGTGGCTGCAGGGGAAAATTGGTTGGTTGGGGTTGGGTGTTGGGTTTTTCCTCCTTTGCCTTTTGTCAGTGAGGTGGGATTATATACTGGATTATATAGTGGACAGTATATACTGGATTATATAATGGACAGTATATACTGGATTATATAGTGGACTATATACTGGATATATAGTGGACAGGAAATACTGGAATATATACTGGATATATAATGGATATATAGTGGACTATATATTGGATTATATACTGGATATATAGTGGACAGGATATACTGGATTATATAGTGGACAGTATGTACTGGATTATATACTGGATTATACAGTGGACAGTATATACTGGATTATATAGTGGACAGTATATACTGGATTATATAGTGGACTATATACTGGATTATATACTGGATATATAGTGGACAGGAAATACTGGATTACAAACTGGATATATAATGGATATATAGTGGACTATATACTGGATTATATACTGGATATATAGTGGACAGTATATACTGGATTATATACTGGATATATAGTGGACAGTATATACTGGATTATATACTGGATTATATAGTGGACAGTATGTACTGGATTATATACTGGATTATATAGTGGACAGTATATACTGGATTATATACTGGATTATATAGTGGACAGTATGTACTGGATTATATACTGGATTATATAGTGGACAGTATATACTGGATTATATAGTGGACTATATACTGGATTATATAGTGGACAGTATATACTAGATTATATAGTGGACAGTATGTACTGGATTATATACTGGATTATATAGTGGACAGTATGTACTGGATTATATACTGGATTATACAGTGGACTATATACTGGATTATATAGTGGACAGTATATACTGGATTTTATAGTGGACAGTATATACTGGATTATATACTGGATTATATAGTGGACAGTATGTACTGGATTATATACTGGATTATATAGTGGACTATATACTGGATTATATAGTGGATATATAGTGGACTGAATCCACTGACGGGGTAACCCTCGCCAGAACTGAACCCGGACAAGTTGACCTCGGCCAAACATTGTTGGCCGGACCTGCTACCGTGGATTCCAGAATTTTCTCATTCAGTTTCAAATGCCCACGTTGAATGTCGCCTCATGAGAGTTAATCATCGCCTCTTCTTCTCCGCCACGTTCCGCCGCAAGCGGGGCTCGAGAGGTTCGCGCTTGATTGACGGGCCGACGCGACTCCCGATTGGTGGATTGCGCCGCGCAACCATCGGTCTCGCGTCTTCGGTGACCCGCGGACCGCGGAGAGGGAGGGAGGGGGGTGGGTGATAAAGACCGCGGCGGCAACGCATGACAGCGGTTGAATCGTCCTGTCCTGGGTGGTGGGCGGGCACGCGCGGGAGGGGACGCGCGCCCGGTTGAGGACGGCGCTGCGCTTCGGGAGTAGCGTGGGAGGTGGCGAGATGGCTGATGGAGCGGGACCCAATTGTCACCTGCGGCTGGAATGGGTTTACGGCTACCGGGGGCACCAGTGCCGAAACAACCTCTACTACACGGCTTCCAAGGAAATCGTTTATTTCGTGGCGGGTGTCGGGGTGGTCTATAACGCCCGGGAGCATAAGCAAAAATTCTTTCTGGGTCACAACGATGATGTCATCAGGTATTTTCCTTCGGATTTTTAAACTCCCGAACTCTCATTACGTGCACGTCGTTTGTCTTCATTGTCCGCGCTCGTTTCTCCCGAGACCCGTGGTGTGTATGTGTGTGTATATATGTGTGTGCGTGCGTGTGTGTGAATGTGTATGTGTGTGCGTGAATGTGTGTGCGTGTATGTGTGTGTGTGTGTGTGTGTGTGGGGGGGGGGGGGTAAAAATGTGTCAATCTGGCAAGTTTCTTTCTGCTGCAACTTAGAGACCTCCTGCCTGCTCAGGATCTGAGCTTGGAGGTTTTTGACATCAGATCTGCACCCTGTGGGGACTGCTGGTCCGAGAATGATAGGAAATCATAAATGGGCGATCTGACTTCACGTCCACTGAAGTCTATTTCAGTTGGATTTTCCAGGCTCAGCCTCAAGCCCTAAACGTAACGACTTTGAATCGCCGAGTTGCCATTAAAACGGTTTTCGGGTGCATGAATTGGTTTAAAAACGACCGAAAAGTTTGGTCCAAATTGCAAATACAGTATGTCGAGAGGCCAATGAGAAATCAAATGGTAGATGTTTCAAGTGGTTTTAACATATATCTAAGCTGTGCCTATAGTATCGTTCGTGGACACGAGCGACGACGGTCTATTTTAAACAGCCGCTGGGCTGGTCTACATGCGCACTTGAATTCGAAACCATTAACTTTAAGATCCTTCACTGGAATGGTAAACCATACTAAAGCAAACCTTTGTTTTAACGCAAGTAAGTCGTTGAACGTCAGGTGATTACTGTTTTATACATGTGAATGGTTTGTATTACGGGAGCTTTCCCCAACCAGAACCGCGGAAACCCAGCCGGCCGGACCTTTGTTTAATAAATGAGTGTATTTATTTTGAACCGGCCACACGGATCGTTTATCCGATGCTTCTTTGAATTCCGTGGTGTCTGGATTTATTTGTGTGAAGGGTGGCGTTGGGATCCTAAATTGCAAAGGTTGAATCACACAATGACAGATGGATTGCTCTGGGTCTCGATGTGGAGGATTTGTCCGTTCAAATCGTTTCGAGGTCGAGTTTTGGATAATTGCTGTCTAATATTGATATTTCGTCGGGCTTTTTAAAATATTTATGTCTTCTAATTCTTATTAACCACATTGAAGCTATTTCTCTGAATGTCACAATGAATGTCATTTCAACCCTGATAACAATGACGTATAGCATTTCCATTGTGAAATTTAGGAATATAAATCATCTACTACTGAATTAAATCAAACTACTATCTAAATATTGTTTATATTCTAGCTTTAAAGAATTTAAAAATTGTGATTTGCGGGTGTAGGCGCAGCTGGCATGGATATGTGCCAACAGTGTAAAAGCAGGTAAATTACAAGGTGTAATTTTATCTGACGGATGTGAGTGCCATCCTGAATTATGTAATTGAAGCTTGAAGAGTTGAAATCAACAAATTACCCCAGATGCAGGCCTATATTCCTGAAATTGATGCTGCCATTATTTGGAGGGAGAGGGTGGGTGGTATTGCATTTTCTACCATTAATATTGACCTCCCCCAGCCTGGATTGTGTGATTAAATTGTCAGAAGTTTTGTAACCTTAATGACACAAGTTCAGCAAATTCAAAGCAAAATGCTTTAGCTGGCAAGTGGTAAGTATTTGAGTCTTTCCCTCGCAAAAAATGGGTAAAGCTTTAAAGCATTTAAGGGCAGGGAAAAAAAAAAACAAGCAAATGAGGGAGATAAAATTAAATAAATAAATTCTACACTTTTTTTTCTTTGGGTGCTGGAGAAGCACAGAGTGGCTCCAAAAGGAAGTCTTTGTAGAGCTCTAAATCTTCTTCACTATATATTTATAGTATTCCTATTTAACAAAATTCACGAGTTATCTTCAGTGTCAAGTTCAAGCTTATTGTCACATGTACCAGGATACAATGATAGCAGCCCAGCTGAATATCTTACACATAATACAAATAAGACACAGCACAGAAGTGCAGAATTACAGAGACTTTTTAAATCACAGTAATGACAACATAATCTTACTATTGTCCAGTTCATGATCGTGGCAGGAAAGAATCTTCTTTCCGATGGGAGGGCAGTGGAGAGACTGTAGCCAGGGTGAGATAAGTCTTTAATTTGTTGGTTGCTTTTCCAAGGTTACGGGAGGTACCTGTGATGGCCTGAGCCACATAGTTTCTTGTGGTCTTGGGTAGAGTAGTTCCTGAATCAAGAAGTGATGAACCTTGACAGGATACTTTCAATGGTGCGTCTGTACAAATTAATAAAGGATGCAGTTGTCATGGCAAATTTCTCCAGGCTTCTGAGGAAGTAGTGTCACTGGTGTGCTTTCTTGGACATAGTCAAGGTCACAGAGTTTGGAGATATTTGGTGTATGCTATTGAACTGAAGGTGGTCGAGATACTATTCTAGTAATCTTTGAGTTATTTCAATGTATTTTGCAGCCACAGTGTGCCATGGGTGAAAGGAGTGATTGTCATGTGGGCTGCTTTACTTAAAATAGTGATTCTCGAGTGTTGAGTTGGACTCTTTTTAAATATGTGTGGAATCTTCTGTCACACATTTTGTGCTTGACAGAAATACTTGGGAGAGATTGGAGATCAGCCATTTACTGCTGAATCTCAAACTTCTGTGTTCTTGGAGCCACAGTATTTGTGCTGGTCAGTTGCTGGCTCGATATTGATGATGTGAGAGTCAGCTGATGGTAATTGAATATTGGGCATAAGTAGTTAGGCCTTGGAGATGGTCATTGTCTGTCATTTGTGTGATACCGATATTACTTGCCACAAATTGAATGTTGTTGAGGCCACATTATATGCAGGCATTGGTTACTCCACTTTTTTTGATGATTCACAAATTGACCATTATGATCATTACATTTCCTCAAGATTCTCTCGTGTACCAAGATGTACTATGAAAGTTCATTTTGCAAGTAGTCCAGTAATCAACTAATACATAGTACAGCAGTAAAATCACAGTATAGAGCAATCATTCTCAACTTCTTTTGGCCCCCTTGGGATTCTGCTCAGTTTAAGGGCTCCTTCCCTGTGAAGCAGTCAATTTTGGTTTCTTCCATATTTCTCTCTTTCTGACTACATAAAAAATATTTAAAAGAATTGTGTTGCATGAGGTGAAAAGAAAACAAGGCTTTTACTTAAATGTACTGTGGCCCCCCCAGAGGAAGGAGGTGGGCATAGGGTCCTGATGAGAAAGACTGGTATAGAGTGCAGAGTTATTTATTTTACTAGTATGAGTCCATTAAGAAGGCTGATAACAACATGAAAGAAACTGTCCTTTAATCTGATGGTGCATGATCTCACTGGACAATCATCTTCTCGATGGGAAGGTTTGAAGAGTGTGGCAGGAACGGAATAAATCTTTTAATACATTGGCTGTTTTCCTGAGGCAGTGGGAAGAGCAGATGGAATCAATGGTGGGAAGTTTCTGAGCATATAAAATGAATGTTATTGATGAAGCCGCTCTAAATAATTGTGACTAGGATGCAGCCCTAAAGAACGTGATGATGGTCAAGAGATGAAGTGATTAAGCTCCACCTGAAACATTATCCTTTCTGTGAGGGATGTCTTCAGTCAGTGGATAGTTTCCCCTGAATTTCCATTTGACTTTGCACCTGGCCAAATGTTGTATTGATATCAAAGGCAGTTGGTTCATCCTATGAACGTAGTAATTCTCTTAACTATGTTTTGATCACATGGACTGGAACTGAGCATGTTTACTATCATACTTGCCAAGCTACAGTGAAAAAATTGTTTTGCCTGCTGTCCAGGCAAGTGAACCCATAATAAAGTACAACAGGTAGTTTAAAAAAAAAATGTAGAGCATTGTGTTACAGAGCAAAGTTCAGTAAAAAATTGCAAGGGCCTTAATGAGGTGGGGATTGTGAGATCATGAAATCATATTTTGCTAATGACATCTATTCAAGAGTCTATTAGCAACCAGAAAGAAATTGTCCATAAATTTATTTTTTTCATACTTGTGTATCTTCTGCTGATGGGATGGGGAAAAGAGAGTGTGACGGGGATGGGATGGATTCTTTAGCATGTTGGTTGCTTTCTTAAGGCAGTGGGAAGTGGAAACAGAGTTGCTGGGGGGGGGGGGGACTAATTTGCGTGCACTGCATTAAAACTTTCTGCAGTTCCTTGCCATCTGAGGCAGAGAAATGTCCATAACAAGTTGTATTGGTAGGCTGATGCAAGATAGAAATGCCTTGTGCTCCAGAACACAACAATGGAGGAGAGAGAACTTGTAAGGATCCCGAAGAATGTAAACAATAAGGGTAAGAGAATAGTAATAATGCCTTTGCTTGTCAATTATAAATCTTAACTAAGACTTGATTTGCATGGCATGCTGTGAATGTCCTCCTTTGTCCAAAGCAGACTTCAGTGTTTATCAAAGGCAAATCAACAGTTAAATCCAAAATATTATTTTTTATCACGAGTCCTTAATGGTATTTCATTAATTTTGCTGTATGCAAGCTGATACTTTATTTTTAATGTGCTTGATAATCAAAGAGAAAGTGGCAACCTAGATCTAAAGTACCCCCTTGCAAAAAGTCAAAGGACAATTTTGACTGGAAGGATTTAGTTGGAGGCATTTTGGCATGGTTAAATGTTTAGTTCCATGCTTTTCTTAATGGGTTCTGTTCCAGTAAATTGTATTTAAATGGTGAAACCATAATTATGAATACAGGTGAACTAAAGTAGTTTTAAAACTATGGAATGGTTAAATGGAATTCTATATAAAGAAGTGTGAGGAAATCCATTTGAGGAGTAGAAAGAAGGCTGGGATATAATATTACCTACCACCCCACCAGCCTCCACAACTAACACATTATCTTCTGGAATATCGGGCACTTTCCACAGGATCCCACTACCAGACATAGCTTTCTCTCTCCTCCCCTTTCTGTCTTCTCTCAGGACCACTCCCTCTATCTCTTGCTCGTGCACTTATCTCTCCCTACAAATCCCCCCCTCTGGCACCTTCCCCTGTGGCCACAGGAAATGTCACACTTGCGCTCACACCTCCTCCCTCACCACATTCCGGGGCCCCAAACAGGCTTTTCAAATGAAGCAACACTTGTGTATCCGCAGGATTGATTTACTACATCTGGTTCTCCCTTTGAGGCCTTCTTTGCATTGGAGAGATTGGGCGCAGACTGGGAGATCGCTTCCCGGAGCACCTTTCCCCTGTCCTCACCAGTGACATGGGCCTCCCAGTAGCCAACCATTTCATTTCTGCGTCCCACTCCCATATTCACATTTCTATACTTGGCCTCTTGCTATCCCACCAACACCTGATTGTCCGTTTTGGCACTCTCCAGCTGGATGGCATTAACATTGACTTTTCTGGTTTCTGCTAATGTGCTCTCCTTGAATGTGGAAAGACAGGTCAATAAAGTGGTCACTTGATTCTTGCTCTTGTCGAAATAAGTTGTGAGGTCATGCAAGAATCTTGTAAAAATAGTTGGGTCATCTCTCCAGTGCTTGGCGTAATCTGAGTTGATACAATTCACTTCCAATGTAAAGATGTCACTTCTTTAATAAAGCTGCCACATTGCAAATCATCTTTTTAACAATTAAATTAAGGTCAAATGTGTTTCCAAACTAATATGAAGTTGAGTAACCTGAAAACCAGAACTGTATTAAACTGTCATGGCCATCCTAAGCTATATACAGTAGCTAACAACAAATTTTTCAGAAATATTCCAATGACTGCAGTGAAGCCATAAATCACAGAGTCCTTTATAATATTCAGTAGTATCCTTTCATTTTTGCACTCTCATGGCATACAGGGATAACTTTCTTTTTTTTTGTTGCATACTTATGTCATACAGGAATAACGATGAATACTATTGAAGCATGCTAATGGTAGAAATATTGTGATGAAATATGACTATAGGCTGAATTTATGGAGCAGGATGTTTGTTTCACGTTTATTACCACATTATAAAAACACAGTGCTGGGGAAACTCACCAAGGCAAACTATGTCCTTTATAAAGCAACGGTAAAAATGCAGAACCAATGTTTCATGTTTGATAAAGGGCTCAAGCCCGAAACATCAGTTATGCATTTTTACCATTGCTACATAAAGGACACTGTTTGACCTGCTGAGTTTCTCCAGGATTTGTGTTTTTACTTAAGCCACCTGTCTACAAACTTTCATGTTTTACTTCTGTTTTACTTATTGCCGCATTATACCTGATACAGAGAAGAATTTGTTTTGAGAGCAGACTGGTAACATATCTGAAGCCCCTTTCACACTTACATCCCAGTAAATTGGCCATTCAGTGTCCCGGGATAGGAATGGGGGTTTGGCCTTTCACATTAGACTACTCCTAACTGGGACACTGAATGGTTTCACACTTGCGTTTGGTTTGTTCTACCTTTAATAAGAAGTGCCTACAATGTGGCTGCCCATTTCACACTTGCCTGATCTCAACATCTGCAGATGCCGGGGATTGTATTAAGGGTTGAGGCCGTCAATCCCTGGTGTGTGATGACGTCATCAGATGCCGGCGTTGAGCAGATTTTGCTTTCACATGTGCCACTTTAAAGGCTGATTGGCATTCAATTCCTGGGATCACTGGCAAGTGTGAAAGGGGCTTAAAATGCACAAAGAAGGACTAATTCGAAGTATGTTCATGTGTTACTCTGAAAGGACCAATTAGTACATAGCAAGGACACCATGAGATGGCTTTAGTGAGGTTCATTCAGGAGGCTGATGACTGTGGGTAAGAAACTATCTTTGATGTGTTATCTCATGGCCTTTCATCTTCTTCCCAATGGTAGGAGGGAGAAGAGAGGGTGTCTGGATTAGCATGAATCCTTCAGTATGCTGGCTGTCTTTCTGAGGCAGTGGGGAAGGTAGATGGAGAGAAAGGAGGTTTTTGTGATGCTTTACATTGCCTTCACCACCATCTGCAGCATTTGCTCTTAGGGAGAGCAGCTCCTGTACCAGACTATGATGCATCAAGCTAGAATGCTTTTGGTGCACCTGTTGAAGCGAAAGGAATTGGGGTCATAATGAACTTAGTCTTCGAAGAGAGTTGAGATGATGTGCATTCTTGATTTTTTTTTTTAATAGTTTATTTAAAATGTTTTTACCATGCAGTTAATTACAAAATTAAAAATTACAAGTATAAATGTGAATACAATATTTACTCATGATGGTTATGCCTCAGCACCCACCCACCCACCCAATAAAAAATCTCCAAGAAAAGATTAGATATAAAGAAAAATCAAGAAAAGGAGAAAAAGATAAAGAAAAGAAGGAAAAGAAAGCAGAATGGATTGCTGAAAAGTGCCACACACTCCACGGATCATGAATTGATGTTCTACTTAAATTTTCTTTGGAGAAAATCAATGCAGGTCTTGAGGGTTAGGCAGAACACAATGAAAGATTTACATGTGAAATTGTAAATATGGATGACAAACTTGTAAAAAAAAAATATGTCGTACTTACTGTTTTTTATTGTTATAGATAATTTTCTCAAGGTGAATATATCTGTATTTGAGCATTCGAATGTGCCATACTTGGATGTGAATCAGACTTCCAAGCAACTGCTATACATTTTCTAACCACTGCCAATGTAATTTTAACAGATTCTATTTGATATTAAGGTAGTTTTCATTTGGGTCTTATCCCTGTAATATTACCCAATAAGAATGATTTAGGGTTTTGTGGAGATTTCCTAGATCAACCCAAAACGGTGTCACTTTAGAACATAACCAGGTTGAATGTTTAAAAAAAAAAATAGTTCCTACCTCTTCGCCACATCTAAAACATTGGTCTGATAAGTGTGAATTTAATTTATTTAATATCTGTGGTGTGAAATAAAATTGATGTAAAAAAAATTATATTGTACTAGTCTAGATCTTGCATTTATCATATTAATCATACTATCCCAAATTCGTTCATTTGAGTCTGATTCCCATCTCTGCCTGGACTTGTGAACCCCCTGTTTGGGAGTTCCTATTTGAAGTAAGAGATGCATTGTTTAAGTAAATTTCTTTGTATTTCCCTTTTGAATCAGTGTCTCCATATCACTATAAATTGCTAAAAACATTGTGAGGCCCAATTTGTCCCTTAGCTATGCTCTTATTTGAAAATAGCAGAAGATTGTATTAAGAATTCCAGACTTATTTTTTAACTGTTCAAATGATGTCAATTGTCCCCACTCATAATCTTCAATATACGTGATTCTTTTATGAGATGAAATTTCAAAAAATTTGATTGCCCATTGTACAAGTTATAAGCCTAGTATGAGTTAGGGAGTTTTTGGAGATAAGCTCCTCTTCCCCCCACCCCCCCAACCCAACTTTGTTCCAATATCACTATTTATTTTATACCAAATATTGATCAGTGTTTTAGCAAAGGGGTTTCTCTCTCACCAGTTAGTAATTTCACATCCCATTTATATATAAAGTCCTCTGCCATTCTCTCTTCTATTTTTATCCAATTCTATTTTGTGAGACCAACTGCTGATAAATTTATTATATGGGATGCATTAAAAGCATATTTAAGAGGACAAATTATGTTATACTTCTAAGGTTAAAAAGGAATATACTAAAGAGGTGGAAAAATAGGAAAAAGAAATAACTTGGAAAAAGACCTGCAAATGAGGGGTCTGAAGAAAAAGAGACACCTTATCGTTACGAGCCCAGAGGACCCCAAACGCAGCAGCAATATGAATTCACCAAGACAAATGGTTACTTAAACAAAAGTAGCTTTTAATTTTCTTTAAACATAAAAACAGGATCAAACTTTAACTTATTACTTTTAACTTAACATAACCCCCTTCTAATTCTAAGTGCACGTGTATGTAACATGTACATGCTCAGGAAAGTCCAATCATTCACTTCCCACTTTTCCAAGTTCACCGGTATCAGGCAGTACTGTGCACAGAATTTAACATTTATGAATTTTCACCAGGCTCAGGTACTTAAAGGTAAATGGTTACCACTCAAGAAGGTTCTTTTTGCTTTCCAAGAGAGATTTGTTGCTCGTTGGACATTCACAATCAGTCACTTCAGTGTCTTTCCAAAGAACCTTGCCTCAACTTGGGTTTTCCAAATGATAACCTCATCTTTCAGGTCACCACAGAGTTCCTCTTGTTTCCCTTATTCCAGGAGAAACACTCTAGCCAGCCATTTCCTCTTGTAAAGACTACAAAGGTTTTCCACAGGCTGAACTCAGAACTCACAACCTGTCTTCAAAATGGGGTTTTCAAAAGTTTGCCATGTTGCAGCCTCAAAAGCTACTGCAGAACTGACTTCGCTCCCTCGTTCAAAAACTAAACCTTCTCCCAAGGCTCCAAACCCAATCCTTGAAAGATCTTTATCAGCAGTTGACCTGGACTGTTTCGTTTGCACCTGCTTTTAAAATTCTTTTCAAAGCAGTTGCATTGTCTTTGCAAAAATCACTGGTGCCTGAATGTCCAGCTTCAACAAAGCTCTTGCATTTCAAATGAGATGTGTTTTGTTACTCTGTGAAGTGACCTACACTGAACCCCTACAATCTATCTCTTTTTAAGACTTATTTGTTTATAATATAAAATATAGTATAACCCATAACAAACTTAAAATACTTGAATATAATACATACTGTAGTGTCTGCTACACAGAATGAAACACACCGCTACCACTTTGGGGGTTTCAAACGAACTGTTTATTCAAACTTCACACGGGCCGTTTAAAGGCGGAGTGAGCTCCGCCCCTGCGTCGGCGGTAATATCACCACGCTTGACCGAGATGCACGCCCTAGCCTAAACTACGAGGCATGGAGGTCCCCCGTCAGCGCCATCTTCTCGTGGCTGTCCTGTTGGTGTGGCGATACGTGCGGGGCCAGTTCGCCACGAGGACATGCGCCGCCACATTACAAACATATAGAATGGAAAAAGTGATAACAAGAACTAAACAAAAGTATTATGAATTGGGTGAATTAGCCCAGAAAGTCCTTTCTTGACAGTTGAAAGCAAAACCCGTCTCAAGAACAATTAATGCGATAAAAGCAGATATGAATGTGACTAGTTATAAACCTCAAGAAATTAATGGGGCTTCAGATATGTCCCTAGCCAGTTGCTTGCAAAGGGCATTACATTCATGCAAGATGACGGAGTGCAGCGCTCTGCCACTGACCCTTACCCCAAGAGGGATTGCAGTTGGAGCCGGTCATGGAGCTAAGTCTCCCGATGCAAGGGCAGAGAATCTCTTTTATACTTTGTAATTTTGACTGAATGAAAGGGTCTAGAGTCAAAGAGATGCCCCATTTAAATGGCCAGGAAATGGGATAAAATACTTGGGAATGCATTCTTGATTGCTGAGTCAACTGGAGTTGGTTTCAAAGATTTTATGGGCTGATGATATTAATCCAGAAAACACCCATAGCTTCTTACTAGTTTATTAGTATCAATATGAAAATTTGACCATTTGTGAATAATTTAAACGTGAATAAATTTTGTTACCTGTAGGATCAATGAATTTATAAACTTTGAGGAATACAAGTACATTATATTTATTATATTTTTTAAAATGTATGTACATTTCCTTAGTTTATCCATTTTACATCCTTATTGAATGTATTGGCAACATAATATTCATCCTATAAATTTATATTGATCACCTGGCTATGGTGCTTACTGCAATTAATAGCATGTTAATTGAAATACCTTCATCCTAATTTTTGAATTGTATGGATATATTTCTGTTTAATTAAGGATTGCAGACAGACACTGTGATAATGCTTTAACTATTTTAGTGTTGGGTTCACATGGATGACATCTACACACTTTACAGAAGAACCATCCTGACAACTAACAAGAAGCCCTTGTGCTCAGAGCTCTCAAAGCTTGAATAATTCTCATAGGTTTATGACTTGCCTGCATTGATTGTTGAAAGAACATTTTTCTTGAAAAACTATTTGCTTTGGTTCTGGTTTCAATATTTTCCATTGTGGCGGCCCACCGCCACATCGATTGAGCCAACGCTCCGGGCGGTGAGTGCAACCAAAGGCCAGCAGCCCACACAATGGTACTGACCCCAACCAGTGAACTGGTGGATGAACGGCAAGGGCAACTTCAAGGGCAACGGCAAGGCAAGTGATCCCAAAATTGTGCTGGCTTTGCTGTGCAGACAGGAACAGCATGCAGGAAGAAGGACATTGTTAGTCAGAAAAGTACCCGCATGCGGGAAACCTGCTTTTGTTATACATGTTGTGAGGTCAGCCAAGGTGGGAACGGTGTAAGTATAAAAGTCGTGCCTGAGCCCTAATAAAACTCAGAGCTTAACCTGACTACACTATGTCTGTGTGTCTTCTTTGGAGTAGTGTGTGGTTACACCGTATTAATTTCATGAAACCATTTGTATCCTTGATCCTTTCCTATTTCTGAGATTTGTTGACTCCCTGGATTTCACTCATCCCTGTTATTGGAAGTAAAATTTCTATTTCTGGACATTGGGCTTTAATATTGTTTTGTACCATCCTCTTGTTTACATCCTTTTCATGCTGGGTTTACATGTACTATGGTGAACCTAATACAAATATATTTTAAGATGCAGTGGACTTGTAATTGACATCCATGGACTGCAAAATGTCCAGCAGTTTAGGATTTTCATTGCTCTTTTTGTACATCAGCACCAGTGTGATAATCTTGAAGAGCAAGTCTTGAAAGTGAGTTGATAATAAAAATAGAGATAAACCGGGAACTGCATCCCATCTTTACTCCCTCCTATTTATCATCTACTGAATTCTCACAAAAGATTTCAATCTGTAGAAGTAGTTAGGTAGACATTTTGGAATGGCTTCTTGAAGGGTCTTTCAAAAATTGACCCATGAGAAATCAAATCTTTTGTACTAAAAGCACAATGCGAGAGAAACTCAGCAGGTCAAAAGTGTCCTTAATATAGCAAAGATAAAAATACATAACAGACATTTCAGGCTTGATCCCTTTCATCAAAGAATGGAAAAATATTGGCAGGCAACCAAATAAAAGGCTAAGAGGGGAGGTGTGGTTGCAAGGCAGGAGGTAATAGGTGGTGAAGGGAGGGAGGGCACAGCAGCAAAGGTAGCAGGGATGGCTAGGTGAATAGAGAGGGAAGGGGGTGAAGAACTGATAGGGTGAGCAAAAGGATAGCAGGTTATAAGACACTGGAAAGGTCTAGTTAATGCCATCTAGCTGGAGAGTGCCCAGATGGAAAATCAAGTGTTGTTCCTCCAATTTATGGGTGATTTTGGTGGGATAATACTTGAGGCCATGGACAAACATGTGAGTATGGGAGTGTGACACAGAACTGAAATGGTTGGCCACTGTGAGGTCTCTGTCACTGGTGCGGACAGAGCAAAGGTGCTCAGCAAAGCAATCTCCCTATCTCTCTGACACAGAGGCCACAAAGGGAGCAGTAAATCTATCCTGCAGATACACGTGAAATGTTGCTTCACTTGAAAGGCCTGTTTGAGGTCCTAGATTGCAGTGAGGGAGAAGGTGTTTGTGCAAGTGTGGCACCTTCTGCAGCCACAGAGGTAGGTACTTGG
The DNA here is from genome assembly GCF_036971445.1 of Narcine bancroftii. Lineage (NCBI taxonomy): Eukaryota > Metazoa > Chordata > Chondrichthyes > Torpediniformes > Narcinidae > Narcine > Narcine bancroftii. Next base: position 37,289,301 of record NC_091470.1, read on the forward strand.
GGTGGGGGCGATTGGTGGGGAGGGATGAGTGCTCGAGGGAGTCACAGAAGGAGCAGTCCCTATGGAAGGCAGAGGGGAGGAAAGGGGAAGATGTGTGTTACTGTGGGATCCTTTTGTAAGTGCTGGAAATTCTGGAGGATAATGTGTGTGGTGGTAGGTGAGAACGAATGGAATCCTGTGTTTGTTGCATCTGGGGGCAGAGGGGGCCAGGGCAGATGAGTGGAAAATAGAGGAGTTGTGGTGGTGTTTCTGGGAAAAAGGCATACATTTCAGAAGATCTGAGATGGAAGACCTCATCTTGGGAACAGAAACAGCAGAGATGGAGAAATTGAGAGAAGGGAGTAGAATCCTTGCGGGGGAGGGGGGTCTCTGGTCCAGAAAGAAGCAAAGTTCTTTTGAATGGGGGATGGAGTATAAAGGGATTGGACATATAACCATTTACAGCACAGAAACAGGCCAGAGCACCCCTATTAGTCCATGTTGAACATCTTCTCCCACCTAGTCCCGCTGACCTGCATTCGGCCCATAACTCTCCACACCTCTTCCATCCACATACCTATCAAACTTTTCCTTGAATATTAACATCAATCTCACTTCTACCACCTCTGCCAGAAGTTCATTCCATACCCCACCATCCTCTGCGTGAAGAAATTCCCCCTCATGTTTCCCCTAAACTTTTTCCCTTTTATTCTCAATCCATGCCCTCTCGTTTGAATCTCCCCCACTCTCAATGGAAAAAGCCTTCCATATTGACTCTATCTTTTCTCCTTATAATTTTGAATACCTCTATCAAATCACCCCTCAATCTTCTACGCTCCAGGGAACTAAGTCCCAGCCTACTCAACCTTTCCCTGTAACTCCAACCCTGAAACCCCAGTAACATTCTCGTAAACCTCCTCTGCACTCTCTCTATTCTGTTTATATCCTTCCTGTAATTCGGCAACCAAAAATGCACACAGTATTCTAAATTTGCCCTCACCAATGCCATATACAATTTCAACATAACATCCCATCTCCTGTATTCAATACTCTGATTTACAAAAGCCTTCTTCATCACCCGATTCACGTGATTCAACTTTCAGCGAATTATGTACCGACTCCTAAATCCCTTTGTTCCACTGCAGTCATCAATTGTCTACCATTTAATATGCATTACCTATCTTGATTAGTCCTACCCCAAAATGTAGCACCTCACATTTATCAGTATTAAACTCCATCTGCCATCTTTCAACCCACTCTTCTAACTGTCCTATATCAGCCTGTAAGCTTTGATAATCTCCCTCGGTATCACAACTCCACTAACTTTTGTATCATCTTCAAATTTACTAATCCAAACAAACAGCAGTGGACCCAGTACCGATCCCTGAGGCACTCCACTCTTCACCGGCTTCCAATTCGACAAACAATTTTCCATCATGAAGATGAGGAAGACCAGATCGGGGCATCTGAAGTCATTGAAGAGATGGAGGTTCCCTACTTACTGGAGCTCCTGACACCACGACCACTGACTGGAGTCCTGATCCTGGCCGCCGACTCATCGGAGCTATCAACACTGCAGCCACAAACTTTAATGCTGGCCCCAGCTGCATACTCACCAGAGCTCCTGACGCTTCAACTAACTCCAGCAATGACCCTGGCCGCCTACCTGCAGGAGGTCCTTTGGTTGCTGGCTCTCACCTGGGCCCCAGAGGTCCTTGGGCTGGAGCTTTCACACTGACTTGCACTACCTGTCTTCCCTCATAGACTCCTACTGTGGTCCTGACCTTGCTGCTGGATCCCACTTGCTCATTCCCCTTACTACTCTTCACCCATCTCATTCCCTCTACACCTCTCCCTACTCTATCCCCATATCCCCCAAACAGCTTCCCAACTCCTTAACCCTCAGCCCTTGTCATCTCATGCCCCCTCTAGTTGAATCCTACCCTTCCCCCCCCCCACCTGGACCTCTCCTACCTTCTCTACTCTATGACCTCCATAACCCTCCACATCTTCCCAACATCCTTCACCACACCAGTTCCCACTCTGACCCCCACTTTGTCTTTACCATCTCCTCTGACCTTCCTCTCTATGAAACAGAGTTCTTGGTCCTCAGCAGCAACCTTACCTTCGTCCCTATCCATCCACACCTTAATGAGTTACACACATGCCACTATGTCAAACTCCTCTTCTGTCACCTGTCTCAAGGCCTACTTCCATGATCATGACTCTCCAACCCCTACCCAAGACCCCTTCTCCTGCTTTAAGCCTTTATCTTCCTCCTGGACACCTCAGCCTGGCCAGGTGCCCTCTCTGGATCGATTTATTTCCAATTGCTGCCGAGACATCAACTGACTCAACTTCAACGCTCCCCTCTCTTATTTTAATCTTGCTTCCTCTGAGTGCTCTGCCCTCCACTCTCTCTTCAACAATCCCAAACTCACCATCAAACCCGCCGACAAGGGTGGTGCTGTTTTGGTCTAGCGCACTGACCTCTGCCTTGCTGAGGCCAGAAGACAGCTCTGACACCACCTCGTACTTACCTCTATGACAGGACCCCACCACAGCTCATCAAGCCACCATCTTCAACCTCATCACTGCTAGTCACCTCCCTCCCATGGCTTCCAACCTCATTGTCTCCCAACTCTACAGTACTCGTTTCTACCTTTTACCCAAGATCTATAAAGCCAACCATCTGAGTGACTTACTCTTGCCCCACTGAACTGGTTTTGTCTATCTTTTCTCCTCTGGTCAAATCCCTCCTTGCCTACATCTGTGATGCTTCACATGCCCTCCATCTTTTCAAAGACTTTTGATTTCCCTGAGCAGGACACTTCATCTTCACAATGGATATCCAATCCCTTTATATCTCCCATACAGGAAATTTAATAGGAGTTTGCTTCTTTCTGGACCAGAGACTGACCAGTCACCCTCTACCATCACCTTCCTCTGCCTGGCAGAACTTGCCTTCAACCTAAACAACTTCACCTATGCCTGCCTGTTTGTGGGTTTTGTGGAGCAATCCACGCTGCAAGCCTACACAGGCAAGGCCTCTCAACTCTTCCTCTGTTCTACTGATGACTACATCGGGGCTGCCTCATGCACTCAAGATGACCTCGTGAACTTCATTAACTTCGCAGCCAACTTCCATCCTGATTTCATATTCACCTGGTCCATCTCTGACAACACTTTCCCCTTTCTGGATCTCTCTGTCTCCATCTCAAAAGACAAGCTTTCCACTGAAGTATATTATTGGTAGTCCTTCGAATCGAGGAAGATGCAATAGAATAATAAATACTAACTATAGAACAGCCGTTGCACAGGGGCGATCTCACTCTCTCAGCAGCACAGATAACCATTACGGCTGGAGACCTCTCCTGCTGTGGTGGATAACCAGGATGTCTAAGTGTCTTATCATGCTCTTACTGCTTCACAGCACCTGCTGGATCTGCCGCTTTGACCTTTGGACCATTGATTGGTCTCTTTCAAACAATCTGCCAGAACCAGACCACACGCTGGGATAGACAGATCCCCTACCTCACCAAGGGTCGAAGACCCATCATCTACCCTCATATATTACAAACCCACTAACTCCCACAACTTCCTTGACTATTCTTCTTCATATTCTGTCCCCTGCAAGGATTATATTCCCTTCTCTCAATTTCTCAATTGCCACCACTTTTGTTCCCAAGATGAGGTCTTCTAGTCCAGATCTTCTGAAATATCTGCCTTCTTTCACAAATATGGCTTCCCCTCACCCACATCTCCTCTATTTCTTGCTCACCTGCCCTGGCCCCCCTGTGCCCCCAGATACAACAAACACACGATTCCTCTTGCCTTGATCCACCAGCCTCCACATCCAACACATTATTCTCCAGAATTTCTGGCACTTATAACAGGATCCCACTACCAGTCTTAACTTTCCCTCTCCTCCCCTTTTTGCCTTCCATTGGGATTGCTCCCTCCGTGACTCCCACGTGCACTTATCCCTTCCTATTAATCGCCTCCCACTCACCCAGCACCTTTCCCTGTGCCTGCAGGAAGTGCCACATTTGTGTCCACACCTCCTCCCTCACACAGGGCCCCAAACCAGCTTTTCAAGTGAAACACTTCACTTGAGTATCCGCAGGATTGATTTACTGCATCTGGAGCTCCATTAGTGGCCTTCTCTTCATCGGAGAGACTGGACAGACTGGGAGATTGCTTCATTGAGCACCTTTGCTCTGTCCGCACCAGTGACAGTGACCTCCCAGTGGCCAACCATTTCTGGATGTAGGAGTGGTATAGTTTTCCCCACCATTCTTACACGTATGTCTGGATGAGGACAAATATAAATTGAGGAATTGATTCCACTAAATCTCCCAATGCACGCTGTGTTCTGCATTGCTGAAGGTGTTAAATGTCAGATGTCATGATAAATTAATTTCAGATTTATTGGCAGAGAACATATGACATCACGTACAACCCTGAGATTATTTTTCCTGTGGGTGGGGCAGATCACCACTTATTGGAAAAAAAACTGTTCTCGACGTAGAAATGTAAACAAACTGAGCAACATCAAGAAAAAAATACCAATAAAGTGCAAATGAATCCCTGATTGAGTTTGTTGTTGAGAAGACTGATGGTAGAGGGGTAGCAGCTGTTCAAACCTTGTGACATCTATGACGTCTTTTCTGATGGTAGCAGTGAGAATAGAGTGTGTGCTGAGTGATGTGTGTCCTTTATGATTGCTGCTGCTCTCCAATGGCAGCATTCCCTGTAGATGTTCTCAATAGTGGGGAGGGTTTTGCCTGTAATGTCCATAGCTGTGACCACCACCTTTTGCAGGGCTTTATTCCTGGGGGTGATGATGTCCCCATACCAGACCATGATACAGTCAGTCAGCACACTTTCCACCAGGCATCTGTAAAAATTTTCTAGGGTTTCTGATGTCACAACAAACCTCTACAAATTCCTGAATAAGTAGAGGTGCTGGTGCTTTATTCATGATGCCATTCGAATATTGGGCCCAGAAAAGATCCTCCAAGATATTGACTCCCAAGAATATAAATTTTCTCATCCTTTCCACCTCTGGTTTTCCCTACCTGAAGCCAACAATCGGCTCTGTGGTTTTGGTGACATTGTGAGGTTGTGGTGCACATTTGGCCAAATTTTCAATCTCCCTCCTGAATGCTGATTCATCGCCCATTTTTCATACAACTCAGCTCGGTGATATCAGTGAATTTTTAGATGGTGTAATTGTTGTATTTTGCCACACAGTCATAGGTGTGTAATGAGTTGAGCAGAGGCCCTCTGGTGCTTGGGTACTTTTGAAGATGTTTTTTCAATCCTCACTGGTTGTGTGATCTGCAGGTGAGGAAATCAAGAATCCAATTACAAAATGGGGTGTTGAGCCCCAGGTCTTGGAGTTTTCTGATCAATTTTGAGGGGATGATGGTGTTGAATGCTGAACTCTAGTCGATAAAAACCATCCTGATGTATGCACCTTTGCTATCCAGGAGTTCCACGGCTTTGAGTAGAGCCAGTGAGATGGAATCCACTGTAGTCCTGTTGCTACGGTTGGCGAATTGAAACGGATCCATGTTGCCACTCGGACAGGAGCTGATATGCTACAATACCAGCCTTTCTAAACGTTGATTATTGTTGATGTGAATGCCACTGGTCGATAGTCATTTAGGCAGGTTACCACACTCTTCCTGGGCACCAGTAGATGCTTATTTTAAACTAGTAAACTGCATTGCCTTTGTCACTTTAGAAATACATTCAAGATCCCATGACATTTTTCAAAGATGAAAGCATTTTCTGATATCCTGGGCCCAAAGTGAGTACTGTTTTGTCAATGGAGACTGAGCAGTCTTAAACTTAATTGATTTAAGAAAATTTGCTTAAATAACTGCTGTGCTTTGCTTGGTATTTGTAATCCAAGTAATTTTGTTTCTAAAATATTTTCACACGGTTTCAATGTAAAAATTGCATATATAAATACCAGAATTCAAAACCAAAGACTAGGATTGGATGAAAACTGGATGATTACATTCAGATATGGATCATATAATTTTGTTAATTTTAATGGGGTAGGTGACGGAGGTGTGGCTGAGTGGACTGATCTATCAGAAGAAGTAGTTGTGGCAGGGTCAATTCTGTCATTTAAGAGGAGGTTAGATGAGTACATGGCTGTGAGGGGGTTAGAGGGTTATGGGCAAGGGAGTGGGTAGGTAGAACTAGTGGAGTTTCACATAAATCAGTGCGGACTAGAAGGGCCAATATGACCTGTATCCGTACTGTAAATTGTTATATGGTAATCTAATTCTTAAATGTCTATGGTAAATATGTGTGACAAAAATGTTGATTTTTTTTTTTTCTCTTGTTGTCCCCATATAAACATTGCAAAGAAGCATTAATTGCAGGCAGAATTATAAAGCCAGATTTGTTCAATTCAAATTGGTTGTGTCTAAAGCTTAATGGGCAAGTAAAACTAAATTAAAACATCCTGAAGTTGCAAATTGTCTTTTTCATAAAGATGTGTCTCAACATGTTTTACAAATGAGGAAAAAAAGAAAATGAACGCTGAGCAACAAAATTATGATTTGCAGGCTGGATGACTGCTTCATCAAAAATCTTGACTGGCAGTAGATATTCCAAAGATGACTGAGGCAGCCAAATTTTTTTTTTCATCTGTGGCAGAAATATATAGGAAAAAATAAGTTGATGTGAATTTCCACATATTAACCATAACCATATAACCGTTTACAGCACGGAAACAGGCCATGTCGGCCCTTCAAGTCCATACCGGTTCACGTGAACAACTCCACTAGCTCCTGGACAAACTCCTGAGGAAGCAGAGGCTCTCTCAGGTCACTACATCCTGAGATTTTCCATGTCCTCATAGATTGTCTTTATAAGACCCCATTTTCTTGGATACTTTACTCCGTTCCATTTCTCTTTATAAATCGCTATTCTCTGGGAATCTTTTCACTGGATCTATCAGACTGTAAAAGGACTGGATTGCTTAGAGTTTGTCAAATGTGTTCAGGAAATTTTCCAAATCATTATACTGAGATACCAACTGGAAAGAGTGAAATATTGTATCTTCTATTAGGGAAAGAGCTTCTCCACAATCTCCATCACCCTGCTCTACTCACTATACACCTATGACTATGTGGTTCAGTATGACAAAAACAGCATCTACATATTTGCTGATGACACCACGGTAATAGGTTGCATAAAAAGGGATGATAAGTTAGCATACAGGAGGGAGACTGAAAACTTGGCTGAATGGTGCACCAACAACCACCTCATACTGAATGACACCAAAACCAAGGAGCTCATTATAGACTTTAGGAAGGGAAAACCAGATGTGTACAATCCAGTGATCATTGGGGGATCAGAGGTGGAAAGGATGAACAAAATTAAATTCCTGCGAGTCACTGTCTCGAAGGACCTTTTCTGGACCCAACATACTAACGTCATCATGAAGAAAGCACATCAGTGCCCCTGCTTCCTTGGGAGTTTGCGGAGGTTCGTTATGATTTTGGAGACATTAACAAATCTCTGCAGATGTTCAGTGGAAAGAATGCTGACTAGACCTACAAAGGGTAGTGAACATAGCCCAGAATATGACAGGCAAAATCCTTTCCATTATCGAGAACATCCACAGGATAGACTGCCATCAGAGGACAGCAGCAATCATCAAGGATCCACATCATCCAGCACATCCTCTGTTCTTATTGTTACCATCAGTAAAAAGATATAAGTGGCACAAGAATCATACCACCAGGTTCAGGAACAGCTGCGACCCCCTCCACCATCAGGCTCCTCAACAACAAACTCAATGAGTCATTTAAGGGCTCTTACTTTTGTATGTTATTGATTTTTCTTCTTTCTTTGTATTGCACAGAAATACAATACCAATTTCCATTTCTTTATTTGTTTTCATGTGTACATTGAGTACAGTTTTTTTCTGCAATGCCATTAAGTGGTAATTCTGCCTCGCCTGCAGGAAAAAGTATCTCAGGGTGTATGTGGTGTCATGTATATACTCAGACAATAAATTTGAACCTGAAATCTGAACAAGACACGTCAGATGTCAGAAGTATGTGTGGGGGGACACTTTGAGTCCAGTGTTTACAATACCATCAGTTTCAAGATAACTATGGATAAGGATAATGGTCCTCTGGTTGAGATTAAAAATTGGAGAAAGGCCAATTTTGAAGAAATGAGAAAAGATCTAGAAAGCGTGGATTTGGATAGGATGTTTTTTTTGGCAAGGGTTAGGGTAGGTGGAAGGCCTTCAAAGGAGAAATTTTGAGAGAACACAGTTTATGTTCAAATAATGATGAAATGTCAGAGGGCCTAGCAGATATATTTAACGTCTTTAATCATGGGTTTAGTGCTGGAGGTTTGGAGGGTAGTTCAGCTATTTTAAAAGGGCTCTAAAAATAAACCAGGAAATTATAGGCCAGGGAGCTTGACATCATTAGCGGGTAAGTGGAAGGTGTTCTATGAGATCGGTTATACGAGTATTTGGATAGTCAGAGACTGATTAGAAATAGTCAGTGTGGCTTTGTGCATGGTCGGTCTTGTTTGACCAGTCTTGTAGTTTTTTTTTGAGGAGGATACCAGGAAACTTGATGAAGGAAAGGCTGTGGATGTTGTCTACATGGACTTCAGTAAGGAATTTGACAAGGTCCCACATGGGAGGTTAGTCAGGAAGGTTCAGTCATTTGGTATTCATGGTGAGGTAGTAAACTAGGTGTGGCACAATCAATGACCACTCGCAGGCATGAAGCAAGAGTCAAAAGGCTTTATTGATCAGAAGACCCAGATGTGCCACTACATGCTGCTGGCTCATGTCCAAGGCAGGTATGAGGAAGGAGACTAGGGCTCTTGGCCTTTTTTAAGGGATCTTGTGGGAAGGGGCTACAGGTACAGAAGGCAAGCCTGCCCATCCCACTGCGGACAAGCCTGCAGTACTGTGTTCCACCACATTCACCGTCCTTTTTTGAATGAAGTCCGGCAAGGTGATGCGGGGCAATGTCCATCGGCATGAGTCTTGTAGTCCACACAGTTCAAAGCTTCAGCTGCTCTAGCAGTTTTATTCAGGGCAGAGATCTCCAAAGTACTGCTGTCTGTATCGTTGGTTCCAGCAGAATGGTGGCTTGTTCATTCGGCTGTGTGTTTGAGGGCTGAGCAATGTCTGTGTCTACTGGATCTGGTTCGGGGTGGGGGAGGAGAAGAAACAATCCAGTGGGGATAATGTTCAGGGAGCCACATTAGAGGTGGGATCACTTCTTCGTCTATCAGGGTGAACTCTGGGGCTGACTGGTCACTGCCTGGGGATATCAGGTATATCTCCATCCGTCCGGGACCAGCGCATTCTGGGGGTTTGCATGCAGGAGGTGCACTTCTCGACCAGTGGGTCCGCCTTGTACGTTCTAACCTGCTTCCAGAGAAGCACTGGCCCCAGGGTGGTTCCCAATGCTGACCTCCTAGGGAAGGAGAACAATTCTTCGTGTAGTGTTGTGTTCGTTAGTAGGGACTTGGTGGCATGCAGCACTTCTGGAAGGATTTCTTGCCACTAGGATATGGCATCCCTTTCGATTTGAGGGCCAAAAAGACTGCATTCAGATCGTACCATTCTCCCTTTCCACCTGCCAGTTCCCACGGGGGTTGTAGCCAGTGGTTCTGCTTGTAGCTACATCCCTGGAAAAGATGTATTGCTGCAACTCCTTAATCATGAAGGCTGATCCCCAGTTGCTATGAACATAACTGGGGTATCCGAACAGAGTGAATGCTGTGTGGAGTGCTTTAATGACCATGGACATGGTCATGTCGGGCAGGGGATGGCAAATGGGAAGGATGAGTACTCGTCCACCATTCTCAGGAAGTAGATGTTCTGATTCATGGATGGGAGGGGCCCCTTGAAGTCCAAGCTGAGAAGGGGCAAGTGGCCTTGATGAGTTGGGCTCGCTAAGGTCTGTAAAATTGTGGCTTGTATTCTGCACAGGCAATTGCGAGTCAGCTCCCTGACTTCCTCCACTGATCAGGGGAGATTACGGTCCCTGACAAAAGGGTAGAGCCTTGCGACCCCGAGGTGGCAGAGGCTATTTTGGAGGGCCTGGAGGCGATCAACTTGTACCCTGGCACAGGTTCCCCTGGTGGCTTATTGAGCTTGCCCAGCTGTACAAGATCATAAATGGAGGTGGACAGCTCAATACTCCACCTCATGATGTTGTCATTTTTTATTTTACCCCACTGTTTATTGTTAAACCTGCTGGTCCATCAGCAGGGTAAATGATCTACTGGCCAAGTAGTGCCTCCAATGGTGCACGGCCTCCACTGTAGCTTGCTCCTCCTTCTCAATGGCGGAGTGCCTGCAATCGGGGCCTTGGAATGAGCAAAAATATTCCACTGGCCTGCCTGCTTGGCAGCCAGAATGAAGTCGGAGGCATCACTTTCCACTTGGAACAGGACAGATTAATCAATGGTGTGTATCCCCGCCTTGGCAATCTTGTCCTCGATGCCCTCAAAAGCCTTGCGGGCCTCCACCAACGGGGGAAGGTAGTGGTGTTCACTTGTCTGCATAGTTGGGGATCCATTGGGCATTATATGAGAAGAGCCTCAGGCACCTTTTTAAAGCCTTGGGGTTCTGTGGGAGAGGCAATTCCAGAAGGGGCCGAATGCGCTCAGGGTCAGGGATGATGACACCATGCTCCACTATGTACCCCAGGATTACCAGTCGCTTGGTGCTAAACACGCACTTTTTCTTTGTGGTGGCTGGGAACCTTTGCAGGTTCTTGTGTACCTTCTAGTCATGGCAACAGATGGTGACATTGTCCAGATATGGATACTTAGCCTTTTGTTCATTGTCATCCACTGTGGGATTCATTTCCCAATGGAACACTGACACCCTATTTGTGAGGCCGAATGGGACCCTTAGGAAATGGCAGAGTCGGCCATTGGCCTCAAGTGTCATGTATGGCTGGTCTTTTGGGTGAATCAGGATTTGGTGATAGGCCGATTTGAGGCCTATGTTAGAGCTATACTAGGCAATCTCATTCACCATATCACTTATGCAGGGAAAAGGTAGGCATCCAGTAAGGTGAACCGGTTGATGGTCTGTCTGTAGTCTATCACCATCTGGTACTTTTCCACATTCTTCATCACCACTACTTGTGCCTTCCAGGGACTGTTACTCATTTCTATTATGCCCTCCCCCAGCAGCCGCTCCACCTCCAACTCCAGGTTTGCAGTCCTGGGTGAGGTTTTGGAACAGCAGAGATGGAGAGACCCAGAGGGTGGCCAGTTCAGAGGTTGAGAGCCCAGCCTGCCATTTGGGCAAATGATTGGGCCTCTTTGCAGGGAGGGGAGGGGTCTCCCAGAATTGGTTATTACTGACAGTGGAGGGGGGGGGGTCATCAAACTGCATCAGCACTGGTAATCCATCCCCAATATGATGGGTGCATGAGGTGGGACATCACCAGCAGTCTGAAGTTCTTGTATTTGGTGTCCCCCATAGTTAGGGTCACGGTGCATCTTCCACGGATTTCCGCAGGGACGGATTTGGAGGCTATTGCTACCTTGCTCTTGGCTGGGGACACAGTCAGGGAATAACGTTCGGCAGTGCCCATGTGTATGAAACTCTTGGTGCTTCCCATGTTGAACAGGCAGCTAGTGATGTGACCATTTACCTCGAGGTCCATCATTGATCGTCCCAGCTGGTGTGGTCTACTCTGGTCCAGCACGATGGAAATCAATGTCAGCTCACTGTCCGAATCGCTGCTGCTATGTCGTTAGGTTGGCTGCCACCAAGATGGTTGCCCCATAGTGTCCTTTCTTCCAGCAATTTGAGCAGGTTGCAATATGGGCTGGGCAATACTTTCACGAGTGTTTGCTTTGGCAACAGTAGTTGCACCTCGTGTGCTTGGTGGTGGCATCGGCAATCAGGGGCCCTGAATCCCAAGACAGTGCCACCCATTCTCCCCACCTGATGGCCGTGTGGCCCACTGAGTAGACCTCTGCGTTCTTTTGAGTAGTCTCCATCGCTCAGGACATCGGCACCATTTCCTGTAGGGACCGATCACCTTTCTCCAGGAGTTGTTCCCATATTTGATTGCAGCGGAATCCAGCGACTAGCCCATTGCAGATGAGCTTCTCCTGGTAGGTCGCCGCAGTCACATCCCGGCACACACAGTCTCGTCCCAGCTCCTGCATGGACCTCACGAATTGTCGACTGACTCACCTGGCATTGGGAGCCAAGCTGGAAACGTGTGTAAATTGCGTTCCTCGGGGCTCCATACTGCTGTCGGAGTAGGGCCATTGCCTCTTTGTATTCAGTGCAGTCGCAAATTAACTGGTACGCTCGGTGGCACACCACTGATCACCATCGGCTGTGATTTCATGGCGCCTCAGGTAGGCCTTCAAACAGAGTTGCCACATATCAAACTTTATGGAGGCCTCTGGTTCCTTTGGATCGATCGCCAGTCAGATTGCCTTGTCCATGGTACTTTAAAATTCTGATCAATAAATTGTGGGGTGATCAATGACCACTCACAGAAACAAAGCAAGAGTCAAAGGCTTTATTGATCAGAAGACCTAGACATCCTCTATATGCTGCTGGTTCATGTCCAAGGCAGATATGAGGGAGGAGACCTGGGCTCTTGGCCTTTATTAGGGGATCTTATGGGGAGTGGCTACAGGTACAGAAAGCGGGCCAGCCTGCCCAGCCCAGTGAGGGCATGCCCGGATATGCCTGCAGTACAGTGTTCCACTACACTGGGTTCAATATTGGCTTTGTGGGAGAAGCCAGAGAGTGGTAGTGCATGATTGCCTCTCTGACTGGAGGTCTGTGACTAGTGGTGTGCCTCAAGGATCAGTGCTGGGTCCATTGTTTTTGACATCTATATCAATAATCTAGGTGACAATGTGGTAAATTGCATCAGCAAGTTTGGAGGTGTAGTGGACAGTGCAAAAGGCTTTCAATGCTTGTGGAAGGATCTGGACCAGCTGAAAAAATGGGATGACAAATGGCAGATAGAATTTAATGAAGACAAGTGTGAGGTGTTGCATTTTGGAAGGACAAACTCAAAATAGGATGTGCACATTAAATGATACGGCACAGAGGAGTCTGGTAGAACAGATGGATCTGGGAATTCAGATATATAATTCCCTGAAAGTCACATCACAGACAGATAGGGTTGTAAAGAGAGTTTTTGGCACTTTGGGCTTCATAACTCAAAGTACAGTATTATGTACAGGAATTGGGATGTTATGGTAAAGTTATTGAAGACATTGACAAGGCCATATTTGGAGTATTGTGTGCAGTTATGGTTATGTAACTACAGGAAAGATATCAATAAGATAGAAAGAGAGCAAAGAAGATTTACTAGGATGTTCCCGGGACTTCAGGAACTGAGTTACAGGGAAAGGTTAAACTGATAAGGACTTTCTTCCCTGGAGTGTTGTAGAATGAGGGGAGATTTGATGGAAGAACACAAAGTTATGATGGGTATAAATAGAGTAAATGCAATTAAGGTTTTTTCCACTAAGTGCAGGTCAGTGGGAATAGGTAGAATAATATTTCAGCATAAACTCGAAAGGCAGGCCTGAGACAATGTAGCGAAGAAAGAAAGGCACTGTAGAGAGGGAAAAAAACTCCCTGGGCAGATTGAACCGCTGACTTTCCAGAGTACCAAGGGTGAAATCTGTGCTCTATGGGTGCAGCATTTATTGGGATGTGAATGAATGAAGAGTTCATTGTTTATCAGAGTCAAGAACAATATATAGGGTTAGTGGTAATTACACAGAAGCCAAGGATGTGTTCAATACATTGGAATGTAATCAGCCAAATGGTTCAATAAGAGGAGATAATAGATGAAAATGTATGTAGAGTGGCATGTTTTCTTGCTGTGATTTTTTTTGTATCATTAGAGGGTTGTTCACACTTGTTTTGTATATAATTAATAAATTACATTTGAAGTTAGTAGCTTAGTTCAAGCTAAATTATGTCTGCCATTCCAGAATAATGAGAAGAAAACCTGTTTATTTTGGTGCTATCCAAATGTTACAGAATTATGCTATTATTCATCTTTACGTTATAATATATTGTATTTTAGAGAGGTACCTTGTGGGTTGGAACCAGGGAAACACACTCAGAACACCACATTGAAGCAGACATCAAGTCTGAATTAGCTTTTTTTTTTATTGTTCAGTTAAAAGCCATAAAATCAAGTTGATTTTTCCACTAATAGCCTGTTTGCTCAAAAAGACAGCTTGACTGCTACTTCAGAGCAGTAAGCAATTTGGTTTTTGTTCTCTATTGAAACTTGGAACAATGAAGTTTACTTAGAAAGCCATCGGGTCAAACAGAAGACACTCTGCTTGTTGACCTGTGTAGACAAGCCGTAGTCACTGGCATGAGTCGTGCTTTTGGAAAAAGAACTAGTAGTGATCAAAGCGGTCATGTGATTAAAGACACTTGAGAAAAGCACCTGTAACATGATGAACCAGTTTCATCAGAAGTCATAAAGGCAGTAACATTTTGTGAGAAAGGACTACTAACATGTTCTCCTTGTCAAGGGAGGAACACGGGAACAAAGTAGCTTCAGAAAAGATGGTAACTTGGTCTTTCTTTGTTAAGAGAGAGCAGTTTTGCTGTGGCCATTGTAATGGTCACTTCATCTAAAACCCTTGCTTGGTTTTGTGAAATCATCGTAAAAATCACAAGTTCCGTAACCTCCATGTAAGAAAGGGGAATTGTAGAAAAATCATTTGTATGAAGAAACATTTCTTTGAAAGCATCTCTACAAGAATTAGTGAGATTTGAGAACACCTACTCCATAACTACTTTTGAACAACAGTTTAAAGATTTTGAGTTGCAACACAAGATTTAAGACTGAACGTCGAAATTGACTTTTCCGAAACGTGCATGAACTGTAATGGTTTGGGATCTCGCTCTGTCTCACACAGGGATTAAGTGAGATTGTATATTATTAATGGTCCATAATAAAAAAAAATGTTTTGAAGATACCATTGTCTTGGTGAATTTCTTGCTGCTGATCTTGGTCGTAACACCAAATTAAATTTGAGGTAGTGAATTGTAACATCAACCATTTCCACAGTATTCTGTATTTTTCCAGAAATTTTAAGGTGAGTTGCACTTCCAATTCAATATTAATGAGGATGTGATTACAACCATGGAAGTTAGAGCAGTGATTTTATCCTTGGTACTCTGGAGACCTAGAAATTCAACCTGCCTTGTGATTTATTTTTTCTTCCCTCTCTCTCACTTCCCTGAGATCCCTGATCTTCTCTTCAATGCCCTGCCCATGTGATTTGGCCTTGGCTCAGGCTCCTGTCCAATCTATGAGTACCTTTCTTCCCCGCACTGGCCCTTCTTCCCTTCACTGCCCATTACAGCCTTCATATTGCAGGATCATTCAGACATATGCAACAATTTTTAGGCAAGTGTCTTTCTGATGGACCTTTCTGCTTTCCCATGCGAATGTAAAATATTCCATGGCTTTGTTTGAGAGAATGGGAGTTATTGCTGGTATCTTTGCTGACAAAGCAGTATCAAAAGCTAATTTGGCTGTCAGCACCCTAATGTTTGAGAGAGCAGTTAATATGCAAATTGCATTTTCTATATCACCTCACACATTGGTTGTAAAGTATTTTTGTTATGAGATAAATCCAATTTGCTTACAAATTGAATATTTGGTGAATAGTTTGAGATCATTTGTCTACATTCAAGAAACTGATTATACAAGTTCTCTTAAATCTTAATACAGTATATTTTTGATAATTTGCTCAAAAAAAACTTGGCTGTGTTTGAAATTGGGTCTGATACAATAACCGGTACTTTTTAAACATTAAAAGAGAGATGTCAGATTTGATTATAAGAAGCAATTTTACAGGTGTTTGTTTTTAGTGTTGCTAATTGAGGTCAATTCGAATGCACTTGAGACTAAATAATTATGAATTTGTTAGGGATAATTCTAAAGTCAAAGCCTGCAGATTTTAGAATGATGAGAACTGTAAGGGACCACGGCTGGAATTGATGGAGATCACACAGCAGAAAAGAAATTTTAAATAATCATAATAAAAATTTGCATGAAATGCTTAAGTACTTTTAGATAATATAATCTTGCAACAATTAAGAAGTTTGATTTTAACTGAAGCTCTGGCAAATTGAAACAATGAAGGAATAGTACAAAATAAAGAGAACTAAATTGATTGGCAAAGTGAGGGCAACACAAAGGTTATGTTTAATTAAGCCTTCTAATGTTTTTTATCATTTCATACAGCATCAGCATGAGCCCATTGGCAGGCACAAGATCTTTTGTCAAACAATAAAAATACAAATTCACCAATAGAGCCTCAAAGATGATGTAAAATTTAAATTATGTAGTACCTTTCACCACATGACAAGATAAAGCATATCCTGAAACCTTTTTAACCAAACCATTAACACAAATATATTCCCCTCCTGGGTTGGAAGCGAAATCGTTCTCCAAAATCCTTTGTTTCTCCCTAAGTAGCCAAAGTGTAGATTCTCATTGGCCTCAACAATGTGCAGATGATCTTTTTGCAGTCTTGATTTCAACCTTGATTTGGCAGTTCTCGCCCACGGGTTTATTTGCTCGAAAGTGTAGGTGGTGCTAAGCATAATAAGCAAGCCGAACATTTTTTCAGGCATAGGGATTATCACTTGGGAAGTGTTTGTTGAGGACAATCAATTCACCTTCATGTAATTCTTCAGAACATCATTTGGAGATCAATGAGTTCAATATGCAGAAATACTGGTTCAGAATCAACACGTTTTCAAAAGGTTGTGTGTCAACTTTTTGTGCTGCTATGTCTCTTGAAAATTTAATTTGCAGATTTTGGCTCAGACAGTTCAACAAGCTGAAATCAATTTATTGCCCTTGGCTAATTGCTTACTATATTGGAGTTGGAACTCTTTCATATAGCTTCTCTTTGCTGTGCAATTTAATGTTGAGTTCATTTACGCATGAAGTCAGATCAGTTTGGAAAGCAATCTTCCATAACCAGACTATTCAAATATTCTTTCACTAGCCTGCCTTTTTTAATTGTGTGTTGATTTTGCGACTTGGTTCCAAAAAGCCCCTGAGCAGTCTGCTGTGACTGAGCTACTCCATGTCACCCTGTAGATACAGTGCCTCAGTGTTTTCCCAAAAATGTTGGCATCATCTGTGGCTATGTGCTTGGCAATCAAAATTTGCAGTTGACTCTATGGCTTTCATAACCTTAGTAAGTCTCATGCCTTTCCATAAAGCAATATATGATGGATAATCCAGTGTAACATAGTTTTATGTCCATGGATTCTTCCCATTAATTTAGCATCTCTAAAAATGTCTGACCCTAGTTTGGAGCTCTGCCAGTTCCTTGGTAATGAACAATTTGTCAAATCTGCAAATGAATGGGCAACTGGGTTGTCAACAATCTTGTTTCACTTATCCAAAGCAGTCAAATATGCCAGAATTTTGGGCAAAACCATGTAAATATGTCACTAGATCGATTTTTTTTTTAATGTATTTTTTGCCTCCTTGTAGCTTGCATTGATTGATTAAATGGTCCCTCTGTAAATAGCTTGCTGTTTGAAGTGATTAGCTGAGCTACTCAGTAGCTAGCTTTAATAGAGGCAAGGCTTTCCTCAAATTTTCTTTCAAAGGTTTTTTTTTTCTGGTCTGCTAGGGACATTTTTGAACACCTCAAGGATTTGCTCAAGTTCACTCATATTTTCAAAGAATCTGGCATGTCATTTTGCCGTGTAATGCCTTCCTACATTCCTTGCAAACATCAATAATTTCTTGGCAAGTCAAGCAAATTATTTTATTGATGTGATGTACACTATGTACCATTTGTGCACTTGTCATTAAATTTGTGATGTTCTGCATCAATCTTGCAATAATGGCTTTGTCATAAGAATAATGTACATATGCAACGAAATTCTTTCAGACTGCAGCCGAATGGGTACTTTTGTAAAAGAAAAGTCATGGTATTATTACATTACATTATTGCATGGAAAGAGATAATAAATACAAAAGGTAGATAATATTTGCAGAGCCATTACAACAGAGCAGGTGGCTTTTTTGTGGTGCTGGAGTAGTTTATGATTCAGTTAGTATGGGAAGGTTCAAGAGCCTAATCATTCTTTGGAAAACAAATGGTTCTTCAACCAAGAGGTGATGGACTTCAGTCTTCTCTGTACCTTCTTCCCGAAGATAGCAGCAAAAAGAAGTTGTGACCAGGATGCTGGGGATCATTCATGATGCTATCTTGAGGCAGCATCCCACATTAATGTCTTTAATGGATGGAGGTCAGAGCCTGTGACAGACTGCTATGTTTGCTACCTTCTGTGTTCAACTGGCGACATGTGGCATAATAAAATGATGTGTAAAAAGGCAACAACAAAAATATTGATCTGATGGAAAGGGGGAACTGTTTCATGCATTCTATTTTATAGGCCTATTTGCCTTCACCTAAATGATCATTACTTTTATCAGACATCAGTGCATCTCAAGCTTGCATTTTTTTTCTGTTGTGCAGTCAAATGTGTGCCCTTTTCCATAGGCTGTATCTTAATGATTATTAAATTTATCTATGCAGGTATTTTTATTTTTAAATAAAAGCATTTTTCAACAAATGCAACCTTGGTATAATGTCTCAACTCAAATATGGCAATCTTTTTTTTTTGTAGACATTGCAAGCTCTCAATATAGATTGTTCTTGGCAGAATACAAAAAAGGTTTCAGTTCAACCTAAGTCTAATACCAGTTTACCTCTCTCGGCTGCACCATTTCATCAGATGCAAGGATTGACAACGAGATAGACAACAGACTCGCCAAGGCAAATAGCGCCTTTGGAAGACTACACAAAAGAGTCTGGAAAAACAACCAACTGAAAAATCTCACAAAGATAAGCGTATACAGAGCCGTTGTCATACCCACACTCCTGTTCGGCTCCAAATCATGGGTCCTCTACCGGCATCACCTACGGCTCCTAGAACGCTTCCACCAGCATTGTCTCCGCTCCATCCTCAACATTCATTGGAGCGCTTTCATCCCTAACATCGAAGTACTTGAGATGGCAGAGGTCGACAGCATCGAGTCCACGCTGCTGAAGATCCAGCTGCGCTGGGTGGGTCACGTCTCCAGAATGGAGGACCATCGCCTTCCCAAGATCGTGTTATATGGCGAGCTCTCCACTGGCCACCATGACAGAGGTGCACCAAAGAAAATGTACAAGGACTGCCTAAAGAAATCTCTTGGTGCCTGCCACATTGACCACCGCCAGTGGGCTGATATCGCCTCAAACCGTGCATCTTGGCGCCTCACAGTTCGGCGGGCAGCAACCTCCTTTGAAGAAGACCGCAGAGCCCACCTCACTGACAAAAGGCAAAGGAGGAAAAACCCAACACCAAACCCCAACCAACCAATTTTCCCCTGCAACCGCTGCAACCGTGTCTGCCTGTCCCGCATTGGACTTGTCAACCACAAACGAGCCTGCAGCTGACGTGGACATTTACCCCCTTCATAAATCTTCGTCCGCGAAGCCAAGCCAAAGAAGAATACAGCAGTACAAATAGTCAAAACTGAAATACTGAAATAATTCTGTTAGTTTTCAAATTATAGACTAAATTTAATATTGTCGTAGATTTTTAGAGGTTGGGAAGAGGTTTGAATTACCAGAAGTCCTAAATAGAAGAAATTTGTCGTGAATATTTGATGCCATAATAGACTGTTTTTGCACATTGATTTTCCAGTTACGCATTTGAATTTCTAAGAAAATGAATATTACTAAAAAAAGGGATAAGAGAAATGATTACTAAACAAGGTCATTAAATGGTTGAATGATTGACTTGAGGGAACCTGATTGCTTTTTTGTCAGAACTTTCTATTGTCCAATGGTCTTTAACATTATCAATCTTATAATTCTATCTTTACTTCGTTTGGAGTAAATCTGCATTTCCATCTATCTTTACAGTTTTGCTATAATATTTGACCAATTGTGCATAGTGG
Organism: Narcine bancroftii; assembly: GCF_036971445.1. NCBI lineage: Eukaryota > Metazoa > Chordata > Chondrichthyes > Torpediniformes > Narcinidae > Narcine > Narcine bancroftii. The sequence goes on from NC_091470.1 coordinate 37,309,319, forward strand.
ACGAGCTAGTCATGTTGAAAATCAATTAGTGGCAACTTTACTCGAAATAGTTCTCTGTAAGAAACAATGAAGATAGAGAAAAAGAGGAAACTAAGGTTAAAAAATATGTAAAATAGAATTGTCAAAAATATGCAGTTATTTTCTACTTGGATACCACATTAGCAGATACACATCTGTGCCACGATTTCTCTTGAGACAACTGTGCCTACGAGATTACTATGGTGCTATATTTGATGCTGCCATTGTTAGAAAGCTTTCTGAGACAAAAATAATTCCCCTCTTTTAAGAGTCTAAACCATTCCAGCAACTGCTACACTATCCATGGATATAACAGCTGCTCCATTGATTGTTTTTCTATAAATCAACTTTCTGTTCAATCCGCAGTTTAGCTCTCCATCCAGAACGAACTTTAGTTGCAACGGGGCAGGTGGGAAAGGAGCCGCATATATGTGTGTGGGATACCTACAACATGCAGACAATATCCATTTTGAAGGATGTTCACACGCATGGAATAGCCTGTTTGGCTTTTGATTATGATGGCCAGGTGAGTAAACTAATTGTAGTTTTACTATACTTTTAAGGATGTATTAAATTGTAATTAAATTGCCATATTGAATATTGGATCAACAATTAAGAGAAACCTATCTCACTGAACAGCTGGAGCATTTTCAGTTAAGGAGAGAAATGTGGAACAATAAAAGTACTAGTGATCATGAATATCTACTTTTTTTTAATTACTATCAGATTCACTAATGTGTTTTAAAGAAGAAAATCTTCCATTTCTCACTTAATGTTCCTCCAGACCCAGAGCTGTGTAGTTGATTTTTTTTATCTGCCCTTTGAGATGGTATTTCAAGCTGCTCAGATTGGCTTGAAATGGGTAATAAATCAGTGATTTCTGTACCCTAACAATGAATGAAACAGAAAAATTAGCTATTAAAACCAGAATGCGCACACATAATGACACAAAGTAATTTCAGCAATAATAACGAAGCTCTGTGGAAAAAATTGGTGTACTGGCTATGAATGGACAAATTGATATGTGTTCAAAGTTTCAGAAGAAATAAATTACTTGGGCAACTAATAAACCAGCTTCTCTCTAGATTGTGTTGGATTTGATAGGCCATTGTTCCATACATTTCCAAATTCCTTTGTTGTTTAATTAAAGTTTCAACTTCATTGATGAAAAGCCAGAATGCAGTGGTTCTAACCAGTGGGCCATGGCCCCACTGGTGGGCCACAGCATGTTTCCATTTGAGCCTTTAAAAATGCAAAATAAAATCATTTAAATTAGATAAAGAAATGTTTCTTATGATGTTGCTACCCCTGGTGTTACAAAGCTACATGGATACATAATTACCCATAAGACTCTTGCACAGTATTTTTTATCCTTTTGTTTCAGAATGGTCTTTGCCATTTGGAAGGCAAATACTCCTCAACATCCTTAAGATGTTATAACATCCGTTCTTCTCCCCACCGACCCCCCCCCCCCACCCCCGCCACACCCCCACCCACCAACAGACCCTTTCCAAGAGAAAAAACAAAGCACCACTATGACAGATTCAGTTTATCCCTCGGGAGGAAAACTGATGCCAATGTGCATGTCTTCCTTGTTTTCTCTAAATGTGTTTTGTCACTGACTGCCTGAGCATTTTTTTCTTTACAACTGGTACTATTTTCCAATTTAAAAAAATTCAGTGTTACTTTGCAGCTTTCAGTATACAATAAAAATTAAAATGCTGTTAAGGTTCAGCAAGTGAAGGAACGTTTGTGAATATAGAATCAGAGTTTGTGTTTTGGGTTGAAGAACTGGTCTTTTCCCACATACTCACAATTCAGTTTGTTAAATTTTGTGTATATGGGAAAAGTACATTAAGTGAAGTCCAACATTCAAAAAGTTAAATATGAACCAAAGTGAAAAGCTGCAAACCAGTTGATCCTGGAACATTGCTTCTAATATTTTTGTTTGTTTTGTTTTAGAAGCAAGAAAAGGTCACTGAACCTCTTGTGCCTGCTTCATTATTTAGTTAGACCATGATTGATCTCCGTCATGGTCTAACTAAATAATGAGGCCTTTGTGCAGCTTTCCTGCACTAGCCCTATGTCATTTGATTCTCTCAAGGTGTTAAAGCTTTTTGACTGTGTTGAACACTCATTGAGCCTCCACTGCTCTCTTGGGGAGAGAATTTCAAGGCTTTAGCAACCTCTGGATGAGAGATTTCAGCTAATTTGAGCCAGAGCCAACCCCTTATTTTGAAACTCTGACCCTTCATTCACCCCTGCCAGAAGGGATATTGACTCTCTATTTACATGTTTACTCATTCTATCCTAAACAAACTTGTCACCATTTCTGCGTCAGTGACCTGGGTTCGAGTCTATCTCATGTCTGTGGGTTTCTTCCAGGTGTGCCAGTTTCCTCCCACCCTTCAAAAAAATATATGGGAATTGTGGGTTCATTGGTGTATATGGAGGACATAGGCTCGTGGGCTGGATAGGCCTTTTACCATGCTGAATGTCTAAATTTAAAAATTTGGACCCTTTGGATCCCATATTTCTAAAATAAAAGTATCTATGATTGATAAATATTCAACTTGTCCCATCTGACACAGAAAAGGCAATTTCAACATCTTTTTGTGAGAATACTTGCTCCTGGAATCTAACGTACCTAATGAATAAGAAAATCACTAGCTCAATTGTATTGTTACGAGCCCAGAGGACCCCAAAACCCAGTAGCAATATATATTCACCAAGAGAAATGGTTACTTAAGCAAAAATTGCTTTTAATTATCTTTAAATATGAAAGCAGAATCATACTTTAACTTATCATTATTAACTTAACTAACCTAATTTAACTCCCTTCTAATTCTAAGAGCACTCGTATACAATATGTGTGTAAGTTTAGAAAAGTTATTTGATTCACAGTCCGGTCTCACTTCTCATTCCTCCAAGTTCACTGGTTGCAGGCAATTTTTATATTGTGCACAGAATTTAACATTTATGAAGTTCACCAGGCTTTGGTGCTTGAAAGGTAAATGGTTACCATTCAGGAAGGTTCTTCTCGATTTTCAGAGAGAGATTTGTTGTTCCTGGACGCAAACTGATCCCTTTTAATCAGCCATGTCAGTGTCTTGCTGAAGAAACTTTCCCCTTCAGAGTTTTCCAGATGATAGCCTCTTTCTTTCAGGTCACCACAGGGTTCCTTTTCATTTCACTTATTTCAAGTCAGTCCTCTCCTCTTGCATGAACCACAAGGGCTTTGACCAGGTTGAACTAAGCACTAACAACCCATCTTCCAAATGGGGATTTCCACAAGCTTGCCAGCTTGTCCTGTTCTAGTTCCAGCTGCTGCTGACTGTAGCCCTGCAGAATTGATATCTCTCTCTCTTCCCCCCCCCTCCCTCTCTCACACAGAAAAACCTGTTTGACTCCCTCAATCCACATGGCCCTCTTAGAGCAGCAAGTTACGCTCTAGACAGCCTGTGGCTCTGAACTCTTCCGATCACTTTCATCTGTTGCTTTTCAAAACAACAATCCATTAGTGAAGTCTCTTGGGCACTCCCCAAAGTTTTTGCAAAGGCTCCCAAGAACCACCCTGTCTGGCTTGAGCAGAGCTCCGGTATTTTAAATGAGATTTGTTTTGAAGTGTTTGTATGTGACCTACACTAAAAAATCTGCCCCAATTTATCTCCCAAAAATGTATCTATATACAATACAAACACAACATAATCTGTCACAGTATAAATCACAATCCATGAACTGGCACTTTGCAAATTGCACTCTGCGTCTTTTCACATTTGGTTTTACTTCACATTATTGAATGACTGTAAGTTTTAGATCTTTCTCCACATTTGGTCAGCATAGAAGCAGCAGGCCAAAAGGCCAACTTGTTTTCCTAAGAGAATCCTACTGTATGATTCCCTTTGAGAAATCAGAATTTATTGTCATGAACAAGACACAAAATGTGTGGCTTTAGGGCAGCATCACAGTACAAACATTCATATCCAAAGTATTGAGTTTATTGTGTTTACTGATTGGGGAAGAAGACAGCAGGATGAAATTATCTGTGGCATTTTCATTTGTGTGATGTACCTTCAATGGTGTGTATTCATTTTGCATCATATGGAAAATGTTACTGTGCTTACATGCTTGGGAAAATTCAATCAGATCTTAACTGAAAAATAGAGGTTTTAGTTTACATCAGTTAAATCCTCTGTGGGCTGATCAAGGATCGTTCTTCTTCCTGTACAAATTTTTTTTATCCTTCATCACTTGCTTGATTCCAACACCACTCCCCCATTTCACCTCCAAACCTCCATTCTAGATTCATTTTACTGAAGAGCCTATTTTACTGACCACCTACCTTGTGGCTTGGGTATGATAGAATATCAAAGGCCTTGCACCAGGCCAATCGAAGAGAAGCCACAAGCCAAAGTTGAATGGTGGACATAGTTTGGTAACCTGGTCTAGTTCTTTGCTGAAAACCAGACATTTATATCTTCATAATTGTTAAGTTTTATGGAGGTTCATAATACTGAACATGCATTTTTTTTGCATAGAGGGATGTTAATTCAATAGGGTAAACTTGCACCAGAAGTTTATGAATAATAAATACACATGCATACAAAGTAAACTCATTAATAAACTGAGCATTAGATTGTTTGAACATTAATGATTTAAAATAATAGTAATTAATTCTCAATTAATTAAATGCTCAAAAGGCATTCTCCAAATGCAATGTGAAGTGTATGAAATTGTGGAATTATACAGAAAATATATTTCTTCATTACTGGTCCCGGAACTGTTTTCTGAAGAGTTGCAATATTTTAACATAATAGTAGAGTTTGAATAGTAATATGTAAGTTTTTATGTTAAAGTATAATATTCAAACATTGTTACATGTGAATATTTTTGAATATTTTAAAAAATCTATATTGATTGGGGAAACAAGTCACCCAGTGCTTTTTAATTGGTTACAGGGCAGACTTACTTTGCAATAGATCCTTATTAAAAGACATAGATATTGATGCATTTGATATGGGGAGAAAAATAAAATCTTGTGAAAGGAGGCTCTTCTAATTTTAATTTTTTTCCTCCCCACCACAGCGTTTGGTATCAATTGGTCTGGATTCCAAAAACTCTATTTGTGTCTGGGATTGGAAAAAAGGAAGAGTTCTAGCAACAGCACCAGGACACACTGATAGGGTAACTGACTGTCATTCCTTGATACATTCAATATTAGAAAATTCAGGGTTCAGTTATGGTTGCTTAGTAAACTTTGCAAATATATTCTTTTTTTTTAAACTTTATTTATTCATTCAAAATACAGATAATAAGTAACATATATAACAATAAACTAAGCACGAATGTTATATTTTATATGTATATTAAAAAAAAAGAAAGGAAAAGAGAAAAAAAAAGGAACCCCCCCCCCCCCCTTTCAGTTAAGGAGAGCCATAAAAGAAAAAAAGAAAGAAAAATGAAGCATACATATTAAGATCTAATCAATGTAAATCAAAATGTAAATATTCTGACTATAACAACCACTTATTAATAAAAAAACTATAGTTATCACGTGAAACATATGTGATTTTTTTCCATTATTAAACAATATTTCATCTCATTATGCCATCTATTAATATCAATCATATTCGTATCTTTCCACATACTTGCAATACATTTTTTCGCTAGAGATAGTGCTAAATATACAAAAGCAAGTTGAAACTTATCTAATCCCAGACCTTTCAGAGGTTGCAAACTACCCAATAAAAATACTGTTGGATCTAAAGGTATTTTAATCTTATACAAGTATTCCAGAAACAATTGTACTTTCTTCCAAAAAGATTGTGTATATATATATATATATATATATATATATGACCGAACCGCATGAAAAAAGTTCCAACTGCGTTACCACATCTAAAACACAAATCTGATTCATGAAAACCATATCTTTTTAATTTTTCAGGTGTTAAGTGTAATTGATGTAAAAAATTATAATTAATCATTGCATAATGTGCATTTATCAATCTCGTTACACTATCATAACAAATATCTGACCAATCATCCTCGGAAAAAATAAAACCAATCTCCACTTCATTTACCTTTAGATTTATCCCAACCCTTTTTATCCATACCATCCTGTAATATTTGATACATAACTGAAATATAACCCTTCTCTGGTACCTTCATAAGAAAAGTCTCAAATTTAGTCATTTCAGGTAAAATCATATCTCTACCAAACACATGTTTTACCAAAGATCGAATTTGATAATAAAGAAACAAACAATTCTTATCAATACCATAACTGTCTCTCATCTGATCAAAAGATAAAAATTTACCTTGTTTAAAACAATCTCCCAAATTTTCCACACCTTTAAATCTCCAATGTAATAAACTTTGATTATGTATTGAGAAAGAAATAAGTTGATTATTATACAACGGAGTCAAGGCCGACAATTCACCACTAGAACCTATCATATTCTTTTTCTTTGTCCATAACTTCATTAAATGTTTTAGTATAGGCACATTATGTTGCTGTAACAAATTTACATTCCATCTAAACAAAAATTGATGTATTTCAAATTCAAAGATATTTGCCATCTCAATTTTGGCCCAGCTAGGGGGCCATTCCAAATCCATCAATGAACTAATAAATTTAAGTTGGGCTGCTTCATAATAATTTTTAAAATGTGGTAAATGTAGTCCCGCCTAGGTCATATTTCCAAGTTAATTTATTCAAGGCTACTCTTGAAAATTTACCTCTCCATAAAAACTCCCTAACCATTTTATTCAAATCTCAAAAAAAATTATCAAGTAAATATGGAATAGATTGAAATAAATATTGTATACGTGGAAAAATATTCATCTTAATTTTATTTATTCTACCCAATAAATTAATAGGTAAATCTTTCCATTTAATCAAATGAGTTTTAAGTTTTTTTATTAATGGAACATAATTTAATTTATATAAAGATTGATAATTGACATCCATAATTATACCCAAATACTTAATTCGATCCGTCCACTTCAAATTAGGAATATTCTTATAAATTGAATAATCTCCTTCACTCACCGGTAATATTGCACTTTTTTCCTAATTAACTTTATATCCAGAAAGATGTCCATATTGCATCAAACACTCCTTCAAATGCAAAAGTGATTGAGCTGGATTTGTTAGGTACACCAATACATCATAAATTAATTTTATATTCCTCATCTAAAACTTTCATACCTTGTAGCTGTGTATTCTGTCTTATCAACTGTGCCAAAGGTTCGATCACTAATGCAAACAAAGCTAGTGATAAAGGACAACCTTAACGAGTAGATTGGATCAGTTTAAACGGTTCCGAAATCAAACCATTCGTCAGTACTCTAGCTACCAGTTTACTCTATAAAGCCTTAATCCAACCAGTAAAAAGAGGACCAAACTTAAATTTCTCCAAAACTTTAAAAAGAAAATTCCACTCAACTCTATCAAATGCTTTTTTGGCATCTAAAGATATCACCATCGGGTGGTCTGAAGATTGTCGAAATCTATTAATCAAACTAATCACACGTAAAATATTATCCGAGGCATATCTATTCTTTATGAAACCTGTTTGATCCATATGAATCAACTTAGGTAAAAACTTAGCCAATCTATTCGCTAAAATTTTAGCTATAATTTTATAATCTACATTCAACAACAAAATTGGTCTATATGAAGATACTTTCAAAGGATCTCTATCTTTCTTTGGAATTACTGTAATTAAAACACTAGAACAAGACTCAGGCAATTCATAATGTTCTCCAACCTGACGTAGTACATCTCCAAACATTGTAAAGAGGTCATCATAAAAAAAACTTTATAAAGTTCGACCTAAAATCTATCATCACCAGGTGATTTACCGTTCGGCGTTTCCATCATAGCCATTTTAATTTCCGAGTCAGTAAATGGTGCTTCCAACTCCTGTATATCTACTTCCTCTAATGTCGGTAAGTTCAACTGTGATTAAAAAAAAAAAAAAGATCAATCGATCCGTTTTCTTGTTTTCCATCAGATATATATAACTTTTTATAAAATGAACAAAATTTATCATTAATCTCGTGAGGTTTATACGTAATAAGCGAATTCTGTCTAACACCATTAATAGTCCTCGAAACCTGTTCTTTCCTTAATTGCCATGCCAATACCATATGTGCTTTCTCTCCCCATACATAATATTGTTGTTTAGTCAAACCTTCACTTCAAACCAAAGCCCAGGAACAATAAAGCCCCCAGAAAGAGGTTCAATGTTGGAAACCTGCAGTCAGACGAAGCGAGAGGAAACTTCCAGGCAAACCTCAAAGCAAAGCTCGACGATGCAACCCGCCTCACGGACCCGTCCCCTGAAACCCTCTGGGATCAGTTGAAGACTACCATACTGCAATCCACTGAAGAGGTACTGGGCTTCTCCTCCAGGAAAAACAAGGACTGGTTTGACGAAAACAGCCAGGAAATCCAGGAGCTGCTGGCAAAGAAGCGAGCTGCCCACCAGGCTCACCTTACAAAGCCGTCCTGTCCAGAGAAGAAACAAGCCTTCCATCGCGCATGCAGCCATCTTCAGCGCAAACTCCGGGAGATCCAAAATGAGTGGTGGACTAGCCTCGCCAAACGAACACAGCTCAGCGCGGACATTGGCGACTTCAGGGGTTTCTACGAGGCTCTAAAGGCTGTGTACGGCCCCTCACCCCAAGTCCAAAGCCCGCTGCGCAGCTCAGACGGCAAAGTCCTCCTCAGCGACAAGATCTCCATCCTCAACCGATGGTCAGAACACTTCCAATCTCTTTTCAGTGCCAACCGCTCAGTCCAAGATTCCGCCCTGCTCCAGCTCCCTCAACAGCCCCTAAGGCTAGAGCTGGATGAGGTTCCCACCCTGGATGAGACATATAAGGCAATCGAACAACTGAAAAGTGGCAAAGCAGCAGGTATGGATGGAATCCCCCCAGAAGTCTGGAAGGCTGGCGGCAAAACTCTGCATGCCAAACTGCATGAGTTTTTCAAGCTTTGTTGGGACCAAGGTAAACTGCCTCAGGATCTTCGTGATGCCACCATCATCACCCTGTACAAAAACAAAGGCGAGAAATCAGACTGCTCAAACTACAGGGGAATCACGTTGCTCTCCATTGCAGGCAAAATCTTCGCTAGGATTCTACTAAATAGAATAATACCTAGTGTCGCCGAGAATATTCTCCCAGAATCACAGTGCGGCTTTCGCGCAAACAGAGGAACCACTGACATGGTCTTTGCCCTCAGACAGCTCCAAGAAAAGTGCAGAGAACAAAACAAAGGACTCTACATCACCTTTGTTGACCTCACCAAAGCCTTCGACACCGTGAGCAGGAAAGGGCTTTGGCAAATACTAGAGCGCATCGGATGTCCCCCAAAGTTCCTCAACATGATTATCCAACTGCACGAAAACCAACAAGGTCGGGTCAGATACAGCAATGAGCTCTCTGAACCCTTCTCCATTAACAATGGCGTGAAGCAAGGCTGTGTTCTCGCACCAACCCTCTTTTCAATCTTCTTCAGCATGATGCTGAACCAAGCCATGAAAGACCCCAACAATGAAGACGCTGTTTACATCCGGTACCGCACGGATGGCAGTCTCTTCAATCTGAGGCGCCTGCAAGCTCACACCAAGACACAAGAGAAACTTGTCCGTGAACTACTCTTTGCAGATGATGCCGCTTTAGTTGCCCATTCAGAGCCAGCTCTTCAGCGCTTGACGTCCTGCTTTGCGGAAACTGCCAAAATGTTTGGCCTGGAAGTCAGCCTGAAGAAAACTGAGGTCCTCCATCAGCCAGCTCCCCACCATGACTACCAGCCCCCCCACATCTCCATCGGGCACACAAAACTCAAAACGGTCAACCAGTTTACCTATCTCGGCTGCACCATTTCATCAGATGCAAGGATCGACAATGAGATAGACAACAGACTCGCCAAGGCAAATAGCGCCTTTGGAAGACTACACAAAAGAGTCTGGAAAAACAACCAACTGAAAAACCTCACAAAGATAAGCGTATACAGAGCCGTTGTCATACCCACACTCCTGTTCGGCTCCGAATCATGGGTCCTCTACCGGCACCACCTACGGCTCCTAGAACGCTTCCACCAGCGTTGTCTCCACTCCATCCTCAACATCCATTGGAGCGCTTACACCCCTAACGTCGAAGTACTCGAGATGGCAGAGGTCGACAGCATCGAGTCCACGCTGCTGAAGATCCAGCTGCGCTGGATGGGTCACGTCTCCAGAATGGAGGACCATCGCCTTCCCAAGATCGTGTTATATGGCGAGCTCTCCACTGGGTACCGTGACAGAGGTGCACCAAAGAAAAGGTACAAGGACTGCCTAAAGAAATCTCTTGGTGCCTGCCACATTGACCACCACCAGTGGGCTGATAACGCCTCAAACCGTGCATCTTGGCGCCTCACAGTTTGGCGGGCTGCAACCTCCTTTGAAGAAGACCGCAGAGCCCACCTCACTGACAAAAGGCAAAGGAGGAAAAACCCAACACCCAACCCCAACCAACAAATTTTCCCTTGCAACCGCTGCAATCGTGTCTGCCTGTCCCGCATCGGACTTGTCAGCCACAAACGAGCCTGCAGCTGACGTGGACTTTTTACCCCCTCCATAAATCTTCGTCCGCGAAGCCAAGCCAAAGAAGAGTCCTATTAATCATGCACTCAAATTGATAAGATTGCAAAGTATTATATTCCAGGTTCAACCTGGACAATTCTATTTTCTGATCTTCTGTAGCATCTTTCTGAAATTCCTTTTCTAACTCACTAATCCGTTTCTCTAACTCAAGACTCTGATTTAATCGATTCTTTTTTATTTTAGAAGTATAACTAATTATTTGTCCTCTCAAATAAGCTTTCATAGTGTCCCATACTACAAATTTACTTTGAACAGAATTAGAATTTTCTTTCAAAAAGAAATTAATTTCTTTCAAAAAATCAATAAATTCCATATTTTTAACAGCATTATATTAAACCTCCAACGATAAGCCACTTGAACTTTCTCAGAGGTTATATATGTAAAGTATATCAGAGAATGATCCAAAATCACCCTACTTTTATATTCCGCTTGTTGTATTTTCCCCTGTAAATGTGCCGATACTTTAAAAAAAAAGTCAATCCTTGAAAACGATTCATGTCGAGCTGAATAAAAGGAGAAATCCTTCTCTGTCAGATTAAGATGTCTCCAAATATCCACTAAATTGAGATCTTTCATCAACGCTTCAACCTGAACTGCCATTTTAGATTTCTTAACTTTCTTTGGGGACTTATCCAATGAAGGTTCCAAAACACAATTAAAATCACCACCAACTAAAACATTCTCATTAGCCTGACCCAGATATAAAAATGCATCCAAAATAAATGTTTCATCATCTTCATTTGGGGCATAAATATTAAGTAAAGTCCATAATTCACTAAAAATCTTACAATTCAATTTAAGAATACATCCTGCCTTTTCCTCCATTGATTGTAATTCAAAAGATAAATTCTTATGTATCAAAATTGCTACACCTTTAGCCCTGGAATTAAATGAAGAAGAATATACATGCCCTACCCAATCCCTCTTCAATTTAATACTTTCTTTGATATTCAGATGTGTTTCTTGTAAAAAAAAAGTGACATCAATTTTCATTTTCTTAATGTACGCCAAAATACGCATATGCTTAATCGGACTGTTTAAACCCCGAACATTAAAAGTAGCAAACTTCAACTTTGACTTATCTACTAATATTACTAATGACCAATAATATCTCAAAAACTCAAATCAACGTAAATAGGCCCTCCAATAGGAGAAAAAGAAACCACAAATTAAAGACTAAATAAAATGAAAATAAAAAAAAAGATAAAGTTTAAAAAAAACCCCAACAGAAAACTACCAAAAGGTAGTAATCCCCAAACAAAACTTGGGTGTGGATCACCCACCAGTGGCTGATGACTAATAGAACATAGAGCAAATCTCTCCCACCCCAGCTGCAAATATATTCTTAAAGAAATTATTTAGGAACAGAATTAAATTCTATATCAAAGGAAGGAGAAAATTTAAAGTGATTCTAAACTACTTTTGTGCCATTTTCATAGATTATGGGCAGTTTTATCTCAATATGTAGATTTCTGGAACAATAAACAAAGGTTAATTTTTTAAATGGGTGAATTAATTTCTGCATTTGATAATTCAAGCATCTGTGCTTAGCAATCTGAATTATACTTTTATTTACCGTAAGTAAAGCAATGGGCCAGAGCTTGCTCTAAAATGCTAGCACTTCCCCAAACTTCCAGCATTTCTCAGATCTGTGCTATCAAGTGTGCTGTATATTACCGGCACAATCTTGCTGCAATTGGGAATCTGCCCATTGATCTGCCCGCAAATTACCCTGTGCAGGACAGAAAGTCCATAATTTTAGTAGAATTAAATGTTTATATGGGGTGAGCAAATGATGGTTGATTTTCATTTCTTGAATCAAAGTTTTTTTTAATGTAAACATTTTGTTTTCAAATTTTTCTTCTTAATTGTTTAATTGCCTTTGAATAAATTAAATTTTTAAAGTGTTTAACATGTTGAAAGATTTTAACCATTTCTCTGTAGAGGGCATGAAAAGTTTTTTTTATGCAGGGCTTGTTCTTCACCCCCAACCCCCCCCCCCCCCCCACTACCTTTTGTACATTCACCATATTGTTACACTAAGCAAGGTGCAGTTTGCTGAAAGACCTTGATATTTAGGATGTGGTCAGCAATTAGCATCTTGTTAATACCAGTGGATATTACGAAAAGTAAGTAAATGCTTTATCACGTTCTTCAATGCCATAGGCAATGAGTTCTGAGCTGTTTTATATAGAAATGTGATATATGTTTTAGTAAGAAGAATGAGAAGGAAAAATTTAATGTAATTATATAAGTATTTCGAGAAGAAGTTGAGAAGACAGTTGGAAAAAATAAACAAAGGATGTTAGCTTGTTGAATGGAACCACAAGTGTATAAAAGCTATTTTCTCTTTAAAAAAGATGCTAGTTAGTCATCAACTCCTGCATCGTGGCTAATTCTGACACACTGCCTTCCGAAGGATATTAAATCCTTAGAGTGACCATTAATTAACTGAGGGGAAATATAAAGGACTATCAAGGTTATGAAGAAAGAATAGGTGGGATATTAAAAATAGTGAAGAAAGAAATCTTAATTTTATCTATTTTCTATTCAACATTAATTTTGGCTATATTATGAGGAATGGATTAACTGTTAATTCAATATAATCATAGCATTTGATGTTTTGAATGGGATAAGTACTTCTGATTTACAATTTACATGTGATATGTATATGATATGATTTGATTTATGTTATTAATTAGGACCATGTATAAAAAGTTTTTATCTATTAAACTCAATCATTTTTTTTAAAAAAAAACTGGAGAAAATTAGCTCTTGCCTTGCTAAATGATTCTATTTTTAAAACAGAAATTTCATTTGTGTACTTTAAAGATCTGATACATTAAAGATGCCTCTGAGTTGGAGAAATGGATCAAAGTAGTACAACTTGCTGCTTTTTTTATAATTAGTCTCTTTGCATTTTTTAATTTTGAATTTTTTTTAAAAACTGAAATTCATAAATTTCAGATGGAAATGTTTTCTTCGCATTGAATATATATGAAAATGTAAATTTAAAAAAAAACCCTTTATGCCATCAATGAATTGATTCATATTCAAACATAATGAAGAACAAAAAACTTTTATTCATACAAGAGTTTCAGGATATGTCAGTGGCCTTCACAACCAATCAAACATACCAATTATTCGACGTATTGTTCTATCCCACAAGAAAGAGGCAGCTGACTAAACAATTTTTTCACGACATCGGCTGATGCATCAGCACCAGGAGAACTTCATCTGTTTCTTCGAAGATTGTCTTCAATCCAGTTGATAGACAGAGGGCCTTGATTTAATGACTCATTCTCAGGACTGCTTCTCTGACAGTACAGAGCAGTTGTGCATTGAAATGTCAATTTAGATTGTGTGTTCAAGTCATGGAAGGGTTCATCCATTAACGCTTGATTCAAAGATGAGTCCTTGAGCTAAGGATGGCACAATAGAAGACATTATTGGAGACACGAGACTGCAAGTGCTGGATCCTGAAGCAAAAAAGATAAACTGCTATAAGAATTTGGCAAGTTAAGCAGCATCTTTGGAGACAGTTTGGAACCCAACATCAGGGCAGCATTTATTATTGTAGCTTCTGTCTTCTCATGTGGGTTTACAGCATTTACTGGATTTGACTAAGGTTTCTCATAATGAATAGCATTTCATCAGTGTAGGAGCTCCTGAGTCATTATGTATCTGACCTTTAAGCAATATCAAACTTAACTCCTTAATTAGCAGTAATTTACAGAAAAACTAAATGAATTCTCCTTGCAGGTAGAAGTTTCCAAAAATGAATTGTTTTATTCCTGGCGGTGTTTTGTGGTGCTGTGCTGGCTGGCTTTATTGGAGTGTTTGACTGCACCCATTATTTCTTGGAAAATGACCATCAGTTCCATTTCCTGGATGATAAAATAATTCTTAATCAACAGTGGACATTTCAATGATGCTCAAGGGATTTATGCCTGGAGCCAGAGGAAGTGTCAAGGTACCAAATGAGTATTTCACATTGGTATTCACCAAGGAGAAGGACATGGAGGATGCTGATATACTACGGCATGTCAATATTAGGTAGAAAGAAATCTTAAATAACATTAAGGTGGTTAATTCTACAAGGCAGATGGGGTCTGTCCCATGCTATTGAGAGGTAAGAAGATTGCTGGGGCATGAAATAAATCTTTGTATCATCTTTAGTCAAAGCAAGGCTTCAGAAGACTGAAGAATTGCCAGTGTTATTCCTTTGTTTAATAAAGGCACTTGGGATAATATTGCAAATTTTAGCTAATGAGCCTTTGTAGTAGAGAAATTGGGGGTTCTTTGGATTAGGATTGATTTACATCTGTAAAAATATGGGCCTATTAAAGATGATCAGCATGGCTTTGTGCGTGTGTGGGGCGGATCATTTTATAAAGTAAATTGAATTTTTTTGAGGAGGTGAAAAAGATGGTTACTGAGGATAGTGAGCAGATAATGTATACGTGACTTCAGTAAAACATTCCTCATGGTAGGCTGTTTCAGAAGTTTATGCACATGGAATTTAAGGATATTGTAGAGTGGAATCCAGTGTAATTCTCATTGAAGTTCAATGACTCATGGTGTTCTGTGGGGATTAGTGATTTGTGCTAGGGCTACTTTTTGTGATCTTTTATATTTGTATGTGTGCAAAGTCTGCAGACATTGTGATTGAAGTAAAATCACAATAATGGAGCAACTCAGCAGGTCAGTGTACTTTAAAGTTTATCACAAACAGTGGCCCTAGCACTAATGATTATGAATATATATGTATATAGATCTGTGTGTTCATGGGCTAAATAGTAACTTTGCACACAACACAAAAATTGGTAGAATTGAGTTGTGGATGGTTAAGAAGTTGTTAAAAAAAAATGCAGCAGAATTCAGATCTATTAGAAATACATGTGGAGAAATGTAGATGGAATTAATCTGGATAAGTGTGAGGTGTTGAATTTTGGGAGGTCAAATGCAAGGGGTAAGTCCACAGAAAATGGGATGACTGGAGCATTGATGTACAGGGGAATCTTGGGTTGCATGTCATAACTCTGAAGTTGCAAGTTGGGTTGTAAGGAAGATGTATAGTATACTTGCCTTTATCAGTCTGGGCATTGAGTATAAAAGTTCCAAAGTTGTCTTGCAGTTTCTTTGGAGTTTTGGTTGCTGTATTACTGGAAGGATGTAAAGGCTTTGAAGTGGACGCAGAAGAGATTTGCCTGGATTAGAGTATAGCTAAAAGGAGAAGTTGGACAAACTTGGATTGCTTGTTCTGGAGTGTCAAAAGCTGAAGGGTGACCTGATAAATGTGTATGACATCTTGAAGCATATAGGTAGGGTAGATGGTAGGGTAGATTGGGAATCTTTTTTTTTTTGCAGAGTGGAAATGTTAAATATCAGAGGACATGGATACAAGATGAGAAGGGGAAAGTTTAAAGGAGATTTAAGTGGCAAGTTTTTTTTGCACAGAGTGGTGAGTGTTTGGAATGTGAAAATGTTTTGCCACTGATTTTTGATTGTTACTCAGCATTTGATCTCTCTCTTATCAGTGTCCAACAATAGTTGGCCAGTATTGGTGGATTCCAGTTGCCCTGATACTCGCAATGTCCTGATGAAACCTTTCACCATGTTCGTCACTGACTGCACCAAGATCAGCCGGGAAGTCGTTCAGGGGCACATGCAGAAAAATAACTATGCACTTCATAGTTTTGTATCCTTGAAGTCGACTTAAAGTCTTTTAAAAAAAAAAGTACACAATAGGAATATTTTATGGTGATTTTTGTGATCAATAGTTCAAAATCCATAGAATACCCCATAGGCATTCAGGAAGCAAAATTTTCATTGTCCAGTATTGTCAGAGTGGAGATCTAGGAAGACTGACTGTTTTGGTGCAATGAATGGGGATAGGGTGCAGCTTGATGAGTAAGTCAAGTTATTGGGTGTATTTAAGGCAGAGATCGATCTGTTCTTGATTAGCCATGGCATCAAAAGTTATGGAGAGGAGGCCGAGCAGTGGGGCTGAGTGGGAAAATGGATCAGCTCATCATTAAAGAACAGGGCAGACACAATGGGCTGAATAGCTCATTTCTGCTCCTCCGTCTTATGTTCTTAACTTACTGAGTCAATTTCATGGTGGCTGCCTTTAGTTCATTGTTGGATTGGCTGCAATTTCTAACCTATGTTAAAAGGAGAATCCTGTTCGAAACGTTCTGTTTGCAGGTACTGGAGATGAGAAATGTTTTTTTTTAAACGAATTGGGCAAATTAATGGTAGATTAAATTAATTTCCTTTAAGTGGTGCAAATGTTTTATAAATTTGATTGTATTTTTCTTGGGTTTTTTTTACAGATATTTGATGTTTCTTGGGACTTGCACCAGCCAAATAAAATGATCAGCTGTGGTGTAAAACACATCAAGGTATTAATAAATCAATTAGGGTATTTTTGTGTCTTCATTCCTCTAGCCTGGATTTTCAACATCAAAAAACTATTTGAATAAAGGGCCAAGCAAATGTATGACTTGTACATTGCTTTCTTCAGAGAGAGGATGACAGAAAGCAAAGCATTATTGGCCAACTAGCTTAACATTTATCACAGGGAAAAATGTTAGAAGCTGTTATTAAACTCAGTGAACAGGGCACTTAGGAAAATTGAAGGTAATCAGGCAAAGCCAATAAGATTATGTAATCAAGATGTCTTGATTGACCAATTTATTGAACTTCTTTGAAGAAATATTATTTGCTGAGGATAAATTAGATTTCCAGAATGTATTTGACAAATTCTTCAAAGGCCATTGGAAGAATAACATTTCATGGAGGAGGGAACGTTGGCATGGATAGAAGATTGTGTATCTAACAGGAAACTGAGCACCGGCAGAAATGTCTTTTTTTCTGGATGAGGTGAATGATATGCCACATGGATCACTGATGGGGCCTCAGTTTTCTACAATGTAGGTACAGTTGCTGAATTTGATTAGGACAAAAATATAACTGGGAAATAGATTGTAAAGAGGGCATAAGGAAATTACAATGGGTACAAAGATCGAGAAAAGGCAGTATAATATAGAGAAATGTTAAACTGGCATTTTGGCAGGAAGAATAAAAAGAAACATGTTATCTAAATGATGAGAGACTAGCTGCAGGGAATAGAATCTGAGCTCCCTTGTGCTGGATTTGCAAGTACAGGAGCAACAGGTAATTAGGAATGAGAATAGTGTTATCATTTGTGGCTTGGGCGATTGAATGCAAAAGTGGGAACTTAGTTTCATTTATGTGCAACACATCAGGAATAATGTGTTTAGTTTTAATCTCATTATTTAAGGAAGGAAGTTAATGTGTTCAAAATAATTCAGAGAAATTTTGCAAGGGTGCAACCTAAAATGAGAGTCAGAGGGGATTGCAGGTGAGGTGATTTTTCAATGAGAAAAGAAATTAAATGTATAATATCGCATGTGAAATTGAGAGGGATGAAGTGAAGAGATGGAATTTAGGGCCACTATTTTAAAATAAGATTCAAGGCATGGTTGAAGTGGGTCTTTGCCTTAGCTTAAAATAATTTAGATATTTGATAAATGAGGGATGATGACTTCTGTGAGTAGATTCAAATAGAGTTGAACTGACAAATTATATCAACCATAATCCTATGAAATGGCTGAGCAGGCTTGAAGTTCTAAGGTGCCAACTCCTGTTTCTAATCTGAGCTGTCTGTTGTATTCCCAAAACAGAGTAATTTAGAGTTTTGAATAATGCACCAAATTATTATTAAGTACCATAATCATAATGAGCTACAAAGGTCTTTATAAAGATTTAAATAGAATTATGATTAAATTGATGGGAATTAAAACTATACTTCCTTACGCTTCAATATTTTATAACCCTCGAAACATTGGATAAAAATTAATAGTGAACAGGTTTAACAAAGCTTTATCTTCCTGTCTAGGATAAAGCAAACAGGGAAAAGCAGAGTAGATTATTTTCCATTACAGAAAGTTTACTTTAATTATGGAGACACCATACTGCAAATGTTGGAATCTAAAGTAAAAACATATAGCTGGAGGAACTTTGGGTCAGGGCAACATCTGTGGAGGAAGAGGAATAGTTAATGTTTTGGTTTGATTCCCTGCAATTTGGCCACTTGAGTCTCTCTAAAGTTCAACAAATCTTCCTCTGCAGCATAATTTTCCTGCATGATCTCCATATTATTGTGATATCCAAAAATCTTTATCATTCAAAACAAAGATTTAAAACATCCTCCTGTGGTAAAGAGTTCGACAAATTCACCACCTTCAAAGTGAACAAATTTCTTCTCACAGTCATAAATAGCCTATCCTACTGTTTTGAGGCTGAGCCCACGAACCGTATTCTTCAACCAATGGAAAAATCCTCTCTGCTTCAACCCTATTGAACCCATGAGTTTTAATAAGGTCTTCATTCCTAAATTATAAAGAATTGGAAACTAGCATACTTAACCTCTCATCCGATCGCAAATCTGCCATCCCAGGAAAACACCAGGCAAATCTTCACTGTGCTACCACAGCAACAAATATCTATAGTATATCTTTTAGATAAGGATTCAAAATTGTATGCAATGCTCACCAGCACCCAATATAATTACAGTCAGATGAATTTAGGACAGTAACAGTAAAGGCCAACAAAATTCAAGTCTTAACAGTTTGCAGTTTCTGCATGTTCGCTTTGGATGATTTGTGCAAGAGCACCTAGGTTTCTGTGAACATGAACGCTGACCAATCTTCACTTTGTAAATAAAAAATCAACATGCTTTTCTTTTTAAAAAAGGTAATCTCGGTTCTCAATGTTGTTCTCCATCAATGTTGTACTAAGGGTTGAGGCAGTCTATCCCTGGCATGAGATGACGTTATCTCATGCCGGCTTTGAGAAGGTTTTGCTTTCACACTAGACCCTTGGCCGTTAATTCTTGGGACCACTTGCAAGTGTGAAAGGGGCTGAAGAGACCCCTCAGGATTAAATGAATTTTCAACTGTTTTAAATCAAAAATGGCACAAAATTAGGCAATTAGCTAAAAATAGTCCTTTCATAATAACAAACATTAACAACAATTATCAATAGCTAGATTTTGAAGTCAGTGATGAACTTTGATTTTGTGAGCAAGTATGTATTAATATGTGTGGTGTGAATATCCCTTTCTCTGACAGACACTGCTATGCAGCAATGCAAACAGAATTTTCATTTCATGTGATTTCAAATTAGGTAGGCACCAAATCTCATTAAAAATATTTTGGCACAAAAAAGCGAAAGTTTTCAGCTGATATTTTGAACATGTTAAGAACAACTTAAGGCAATTAATTGAAGGAGAAGGTTTAAATTATGCTAGAAACAAATATCATAAATCAACTTGTTTGTCATCACAAATTTTGGACTTCAAAATGATTTGGCATTAAATCTTACAGCAGAAACAATCTAAAAATAAAAATCTGTGGACATATTGTTGAAAGCTGGAGTTGTTTTTCTTTTCCTTTTTTCAGTTTTGGAGTTTGTCTGGGAATACCTTAACTGCAAAGCGAGGTGTATTTGGCAAAACTGGAGAGCTGCAGACTATTTTGTGCCTGGCCTGTGCGCGAGATGAGATTACTTATTCAGGGGCATTAAATGGTGATATTTATGTATGGAAAGGGATTAATCTTGTGCGAACTGTCCACAATGCACATGGAGTAAGTATGCATGCTTAGATCTCTATTTTTCTGAAGTGAGAATGTGCAAAACCATGAAATCTGTCAACCTCCTTTACTGTTCAATTTTGCAGCCTCCTTTTAGAACCTGGCATTCAAATATTTGAATATGATCAATATTTTATGGTTATGCTTATTCCACTGAGCTTGAATTGTTTATTTCAGTAAAGGTAGCAGAGAATCTGAAAGCGTGCAAAGGATCTAAAGTGAAAAAAATTGCCAACACAAAATTTTGCATGTGAAATACTATTCTGAAGGTTCAACTGTTTTTCTTCCCTCACTAACAGAAGCCAATGTGTTTGGAGTATTTACATGCTTTGAAATTTAATTCAGTAGTAAAGTCAAGGTGATATTAATCATGACCTTGCAGTGTTTCCCGTGCTGAGACTGTGCAGGGGGGGTGGTGGTGGGCGATGCAAAGATGACTTGTGTTGGGAAGTGATAGTTTGGGTTTACCCAAACCCTGCTGAGTTTTAATTCAACATGTGTCTAATTGTTTCTAGTAATTTCCTGCCTGTAAGGTCTGTTGAAGGACAGGTTTGGTTCTGTGTCGAACAGAAAATACCGCAGGTAGTGAACCAACCCCTGGGATGGTGAATCTGTAAGGGAGTGGGTGTTGCAGAGATTGTGAGGTAAGGGGAGGGTGGTTGAGAAGTGAGGGATGAATGTTACCCATTGGTGTAAAAGAAAGCGCATTTCTTTCTTGTGGCTCATCCAGAGCTATCCATTATTGACTTTCACACTGTAGACCTTGCCACACTTCAGCTACATAGTTTACTGAAGCTTGTTATTCAAAAGTTAAACCTGGAAGACTGAGGCGTGTTATTAAAATGACCATCACCTGCTGGGTGTAAGATGCAGCGGCTTCTCTGTCTCATGTGCAGTTTGTGAAGGTCTGCTGTGAGCATTTCCTTCCACACTTAATTAACTACAATCAAAAATTTTTTCTCTCCTTTTCACTCTGTCTCTACATACTGTCTCCAGCCTCCTGTTAGAAAGCAAAATAAATTAGATGGGTAAATTGGCAAAGTTCTAATCCAGTCAACAAAATATTAAGTCTTGACAAACAAATGAAATACTGATGGAAGTCAGTGGGTAAATAGCTTTCAAAAGATGATTCAGACCAAAGCACTTCATCAATAGCAAAAAATGGGCAGATGCCCAGCTACGTCATATTATTATTAAAATAGATTTTCTTTGGATTGTTGGTCTCTGCACTGAGTTTTAAAAGTAATAAATGAGTGTACAGTATTTGCAAATTCATATCAATAAAGTGGTGACATTAATATTAAAAATTGCCCTCTTTGAATTTTGGCAAATTAGGATCATATTATTTATGCTTAATTTTATAGATTTAATATATTAACATTTTGTTTACAAATTCATTCAGTCAGGAATCTTCAGTATGAATGCCTGTGAAGAGGGATTTGCCACAGGAGGCCGTGATGGTTGTGTTCGCCTTTGGGATTTGAGTTTCCAACCCATCACTTTAATTGATCTCAGGGAAACTGATCAAGGATACAGAGGTGAGGATAACCTGTTTTTAAAATCTTTATTTCACTTCATAACAAAGTAAGTTGACTGAGACTGTCCTTGGGTTATGCAACTACATTTCTTGAGTTGCCAGGAAATAAGTGATTTTTGAAAAAGTATTTGCTCTTTACAGTGTGACAGATTATACTATATTTTATATTGTATATGGATATGTTTTAAAGGAGATAAATTGTGGCAGGATTTTTAGTGTAGGTCACATACAAACACTTCAAAACAGATCTCATTTAAAATGCCAGCGCACTGCTCAAGCCAGACAGTCCAGGCTCTGGGTGCCTTTATAAAAACTTTGAAGGATGCCTATAAGGACTTCACAAGTAGGTGTTAATTGGACATGCTGTGGAGAAATGGATTATTGTTTTGGAAAACAACAGATGAACGAACTCAGAAGATTAGGTATGGAACCACAGTCTAGCTAAGTGCAGTTGGCTGTTCTAAGAGGGTCATGTGGTTTTCTTTGAGTGAGAGAGAAAGAGAATTCAGTTCTCTTGGAACTTGGCAAGCTAGCAAGCTTGTGGAAAAACCCCATTTTGAAGATGGGTTGTGAGTTCTTAGTTCAGCTTGGTCAAAGCCCTTGTGGTTCATACAAGAGGAGAGGACTGGCTGCATAATGTTTAACTTGAAATAAGGGAAACAAAAAGGAACTCTGTGGTAACCTGAAAGAAATAAGTTATCAGCTGGAAAATCCTAATGCAGCAAGTTTCTTCAGTAAGACAGTGAAGTGGCTGATCAGAAGAAATTAGTTGTGGGTGTCCAACAAGCAACAAATCACTTTGAAAACCATTAAGAACCTTCCTGAGTGGTAACTGTTTACCTTTTGAGCACTAAAGCCTGGTGAAATTCATAAATGTCAAATTCTGAGCGCAGTATAAGAATTGCCTGCAACCAGTGAACTTGGAGGAGTGAGAATTGAGATTGGACTGTGAATCAAATAACTTTTCTGAACTTATATACACGTGCTTAGGATTAGAAGGGGATTAATAGTAATAAGTTTGATCCTGTTTTCATGTTTAAAGATAATTGAAAGCAACTTTTGTTTAAGTACCATTTGTCTTGGTGAATTTTTATTGCTGCTGGGTTTTGGGGTCCTCTGGGCTCATATCAACAGTGAAACATAAAAGTCTTCAGATGCTGTAATTGTAGTAAAAACACAAGCCTCCTAGAGGAACTCAATAGATCTTAGTGTCCATAGAAGGCAAAGATATGTAACCAATATTTTGGGCCTGAGCCCTACATCATGGTATGAGCAAAATGCAGGCAGGTGCCTGAATAAAAAGACTGGGTGAGGCCAACAGACAAAAGGTGATAATTGGGCATGGATAGGAGGAGAGGAGAATTGATCCAGGGAGGGTTGTGGCTCTATAAATGCAGAGATGGAGAAACATGAAAGTCTGCAGCTGCTGTGATCATTGTAAAAACACAAAAATGCTAGAGAAACTTGGCACGTCTCGCAGCATCCATAAGAGGTAAAGATATATTACCGACATTTCAGGCCTAAGCCCTTGTGTCATCCAACTCTGCATTGCTCCACATCAGAGTGAACTCCAGATAGTGTATTAGTCATCTGCAATACACTGCAGACCTTGCCACACTTCAGCTGCAGAGTTTATTCAGGCCTGTAATTCTGTTTGGTCAAGGTTAAACCTGAAAGACTGAGGCATGTAATTAAAATGAACCAGTCTCCTGCTGGGTAAAAGTTGCAGGAATCTCTCCTCGTGTACAGTTTGTGAAGCCCTGCTGCAAGCTTGAATGACTACCATTTTTTTCTTTTTCATTCTATCTCCTCTGTCCCTACATTCTGTCTTCAGCCTCCTATTAGAAAGGAAAATAGATAAGAAAATGTGAGAAGTTCTAGTCTAATTAATGAAACATTGTCTTGAGAAACACAAAATATTGATGTTACTCAGTGGGTCAGTCAGCTCCCATGTAAAGCCAAAGTATGATCAAAGATTCAGGCTAAAACCCTTCATCAGGAATAGCAAGAAACGGGCAGTGTCCAAGTAGGTCTTGTCAAGGTTAAAATTGCTTTTCTTTGGATGGTGTTTCCTGCACAGATTTCTAATGCTCCACCAATAGTAATATTGTGAATTGGTAATTCCTTTTTGTCAAAATGTTATACAGTAAAACCCCTAGTATCCTGCACCTATGGGAATTGGTAGATGTTGGATACATGTATTTTCCATTTGCTGGAGACTTACACTTACAATACCTAACTAATTCGCCTGCATTAGGAATGAACAAAAGTCAAAAATACTATACTGTACTTCCACTGAACAAACTTTACTTGCATGAATATGTAAACCTTAAACCATTCTACTTTATTTTCAATCACATTCTTTGAAAACATTTAATCTTCATGCATCTTCAGGTTCCTCACCATCCACAGAGCTTCCCGAAAGGTGAACAATAAAATGATAGATAATTAAACCCCCCTCCTAAGTTTACAAGTAAAGCCTCTGATAAGGACAGCTCTTACCAAGCAGTGATGAGTGGACATTTGAATCACCCCAGTGATGAGCTGTATCAATCAGCTTTTCATCCTGGGTGATATCATTACTGATTCACACAACTTTATTCAGACAACTGCTTCGAACAAAGCATGACCAAGGCATCCCACTGGCTGAATATTTGCTCCCATCTTTACCAAAGGTTTATGTGTTACATCAGAGAACATTTACTTCTACAATTTTAAACTTGTATATTTTACTTTTTAATTATTTTAAATTTTAAATTTATTTTCTTTGATTTTTTTTTGCCAGTTGCTTGAAGCTTTGGTTGCTTGAATTCTAGATACCAGAGGTTTTGGTATATAACTAATAACTCCATGTAGACAAAACTAAAACTGTCAATAGAACTAATTTCAGTTATGAAGAGTGTTCTAATTAGGAAAAGGCTCTGTTCACTACCCAATAAAGCTAGGACAGGTTTAATTGAATTAACCCCAAATACAGGGGGTACCTGGAACAGAAACTCCAACACATTTTGAGGGAAAACTAACAGTTCTATCTGACTCCACTATTTTGATTTCTCCTTTACCTACTCCTGTTCTTTTTTATGAAACCCATTTCCCCCCCTCCCAATAGTCTCTTCATTAACCTCTCCCACCTTCTGTTTAATACTATCATTTCTTGGCTCCACCCCAGCTTCTTAACCAAACCACCTCTAAATATCACCTCTAAATATGAATAAATGGTCCCGACCCAAAACGTTGACTGACCATTTCTATTCACAGATACTGCCTGACCCACTGAATTCCTCCAACTTCTTTCTCCATTCTATTCCAGCACCTGCAGTATGTTTTTCCTATTACTTAATGTGTTATCTGCAAAATAATTGCAACTCCTATATTTACATTCAAGTTGTAAATGTATATCACAAACATGAAACAATTTTGCTGTACTCCAATGGCCACAGACTTGCAACTAGAAAGCCGTCCTTCTACTATTACCCTCCACCTACTAGTTAAATCAATTTTGGTTGCAATTAGTCACCTTGTCTTTAATGCTGTTACATTGCAGACCAGCAGTAATAGTTATTATTTTTCTTTTAAAGCAATATTTATTAATAACTACTAATAATATAATAACTTAGCTAAACTAATCCAAACTATGCATGAATATGTGTGTGTGTGACCCAAACCATTACAGCTTATGCACAATTTCTGGAAAGTCGTTCCAGATTTGAGACTTGGAAATCCATAATTGAAATGCAAACTTTTAAACTGATACCCAGAAGTAATCATAAAGGAGGTGGGAGAGACTGAGTGACTGGACTGGTGAAAACTCACGAAACCTTGGTTCTAGTTTCTTGCTGAGTAATCTTCTTTCAAATGAAAGGTTGTCACAACTCCCCTTTTCCTTGTATAGGGGAAATGAAATGAGTGACTTCCACAATGCTTCCAAAGCCCAGTCTCGGGTCAGTCAAAATGTCCATTACTTAGGACACAATCCAATGCAGCAATTCTTCTGATTTTAAAAACCCAGATACGGGTCAAGCAAAGTGACCTTTCCTTTGGTCACGGTGGTTTAATAATTCCCCTTGCTGGGAGAATCAACAGAATTGTCCATTTCACACAGTCATTCCACCTCCGTGTTCATCAGATGGCTAGTGGTCAATAATAAAATCCTGTTTCTTTAAGTGTTCCACTCACATAACTCTCTCATCACCCGTTTTCCTGGATAAACAACCACTGTTCTTTCTCTTCCTCCAGAGCATCAACTTTGTTTATAGTTTATACTTGATAGTGCCATCCAGTCTCACCACAATTGTGAATGTTTGCAGCCTGTACTAACCCTTAAAGTGGCAGTCACACTAAATGAAATGTGAGCTCATAATAATACCATTTCCCTTAACTTTCCACAACTTAACCCACCTTCTGGAACCTTGACAAATGCCTTGCTAAAGTGCATATAAACAATATCTCCCATCTACCTTAACCAATTTTCGATATCTCCTCAAAAAAAACTCAAATTAGTGAAGCAAAACCATGCCAACTATCCCTGATCAATTTTTGCCTTCCAAATGTACATAAATATTATTGTATTTTCTAATTCTCTTGCCCTTGCTCTCACTAAGGGATACTATACTATATCAGTTAGCCTAAGGGAACATCATTAGGATGAGGGAGAAAATGCATATTCCAGACTGATCGGGATTGAATCAGAGTCCTTGCAAAACTTTGTAGTGGCAGCACCATCTGCTGCATTATTGACCCATTGGAAAGAACAGCATGGTCCATGGTTAGGAGAATCGAGATTTATTGTCATGAGCAAGCCATGAAATTCGTTGTTTTACAGCAGCATCACAGTGTAAACATTCATATTATAACCATCTTATGACATTACTATATAAAAATAATAATAATAGTGGACGAAAAGTAAGGCAGTGTCTTTGGTTCATTGATTATTCAGGAATCTGATGGCAGCGGGGAAGAAGCTGTCCTTGTGCTGCTGAGTGGTCATCTTTAGGGTCCTGTACCTTTTCCCCAGTGGTAGCAGAGTGAAGAGGGCATGGCCTGGGTGGTGGGGTTCTTTGAGAATAGAGGCTGCTTTTTAAAGACACCGCCTCATGTAGATTTACTTGATGGAGTGAAGTCTGGTGCCTATAATGTTGCAGGCTGAAAACCTCTGGAGTCTATTCTTGTCCTGGGCAGTGATGCAACCAGCCAGAATGCTCTCCACAGTACACCTGTAGAAGTTTAGGAGCATCTTCAGTGACATACCGAACTTCCTCAGACACCTCACAAAGTGTGGCCACTGGCCAGGCACCTTTGTGATTGCATCAATGTTGAGGCTCCAGGACAGATCCTCAGAGATATTGAAACCCGAGAATTTGAAGATCTTGATCTTCTCCAGGGCAATAGGTGATGTTAAGACTGAAAACTTACAGAATGGCTTTTGAACAGTGTTAAAGACAACAATATTGGAATAATTTGCTACCACAGCCATATTTAATTCCTCTTGTACCCTATCACCTGTTTAACCCGTCACCTCTTGCTTCATCTCCATCCCCCACCCACCTCGGTTATATTTGATATCACCCCTTCCTTCCTTCTTTTAATCTAGATTGCATTGTTGACTGATCTTTTCACGGATGCTTCTTGACCCTTTGAAACTGTTCAGCTTCTCTTTGTTCACTCAAGATTCATGCATCTGCAGGTTTTGTATTTCTCAATAACTTGAGCTGGATGGCTGCCATCAGCTTCAGTATTTTGTGATTGATTGTACATAATGTGGAACGTTGGTGATTGATTTGTAATTCTGCCCAAAAATGTAATGAACAGGTTTGTTTGTGGTCCTCAGAGCAAATTATTTTATGGTGCTGATTAGTGAAAGCGTCAAGGCATTTTCTAATTACTTGTCACAGATTTTGATGCAGAAATTGGCTGCTAGTGGAGAACTACACTCATTCCTGTTTCCTCCCTCATATAACATAGCCTTGCAAATTATTTTCCCTCAAACATCTACTCATTTCCTTTTTGAAAACTCTGACAGTTGCCAACACACTTAACAGAAAGTGAATTGCTAATTTTTGAGAAGTGTTTCCTTTCATCTCCACAATAACCTTTGCCAATTTCATTTAATCGATTGACTTTCCTTGAGGACTATCATCAAGCAAGCAAAGCCTCCTTCGACTTAGTCCAGACAGGTTATAATCTTGCACACCTCTACAAAGTCTCCTGACAACAACTGCCCCATGGGCTTGATCATTCTAGTCCCAACTAAATCCTTTGCACTTGGAACCATACTAGTAAATATTTCTTCACTCTGTTGAAGGTTCAGATCCTGAAAAGTTGGTGACCAGAGGCCAATGAATGATCCAGTTGAGGCCTTGGGTGATGATTCAACATCACCTTCCTGCTTTAATACTCTATTTAATGGTTTCAAAGGAGAAAGTGGCTTTGGAATGCAGAAGAATGAAATAACTCAAGCAAGAAAGGGAAATTTGTGTGGAACAAAATGGTTTTATTCTGAAACAGGTTACGAGTTAAAAGGATTGCAGAGGCAGGATGGGCTGAGAAATGAAATTGGGCAAATTAAGTAGTAGCAGAAGTAGAAATAATTCACAGGTTTCAATGAGTGAGACAAATTAAGAAGCAAAATATGTGATGTGGCAGGAAGCGCAGGCAACAGACTTATTTGGATAGATTTGCTAGTAGCTAACTTTAGGTTTCAATTGGGAGGAAAACCTGTAAGTGAAGAAAACATGCAAGTTACATTCAATAAAATTTAAACATAATCAGTGTGCCTGAATATAAAATGTAATCTTTATTTTTGTCTGTCTAAAAAGGGTATCAAGACATTTGGTACTGGAGCAAAATCTTAGTTGTTACAGCTTTATAATAAATGGAATGTTCGCTACATCACAATAATTTTTGACCTATACCTACTCTGTCCCATTACAGTTAAACTCCTGGTTAGATGCCAGATAAGTGAATTTTCCCGTTGCTTGAGACCGTGTAGCTTGATTGCGAACAAGTGGTGAGGTGTGCCAATTTTAAACTTCCATATTTTTTACCTATTTATTTTCCACAATATTTTTACCAGTTGCTTGAGCCTGCCGGTTGCTTGAATTCCATCTGACAGAGGTTTTGCTCTATTATGTTTTCATATAATAAAAAATTATGCTTACAGATGAGAACAATAACTGACATGTGATGCAATGGATAGATACTTGGTAAAGGTAGTGTAATGCAAAAAAATACAAGGTGATAGTATTTGGAGGCACCAATGTGAAAAATCATTATATTTTCAGCAAAATGGATTATTAAAAAGTGAAGTTGAACAGAGGAACATGTTACCTATGGAAGGAGGCAGTGCAATTTTTTGATTTTTTTGTTTAAAAAGCATATGAACAATATGGGTTTCTAACTCAAGGTATAAAATGTCTCCAATTTTGAGGAAGGACATACTAGCTATAGAGGGTGTGCAGCGCAGATTTACAAGGTTAGTTCCAGGGATGGCGGGGTTGACATATGCTGAAAGGCTAGAAAAACTGGACTTATATCTGATGGAGTTTAGAAGGATGAGGGGGGACATGACTGAGGTATACAAAATTGTCAGGGGGATAGACAGGGTGAAGTCGGATTACTTGTTCCCAATGATGGGGGAGACGAGGACTAGAGGGCATAGTTTAAGAATACAGGGTAGGCCCTTTAGGACGGAGATGAGAAAACATTTTTTTACCCAGAGAAGTGTGAATCTGTGGAATGCTCTGCCACAGAGGGTGATAGAGGCAGATTCGCTGATTATGTTCAAAAGAGAGTTAGATAAGACTCTAGTGGGCAAAGGAGTTAAGGGTTATGGGCTGGAAAGGGGTACTGATGGTAGTGATCAGCCATGATCTGTAAAATGGCGGTGCTGGCTCGATGGGCCGAAGGGCCTACTCCAGCTCCTATTGTCTATTGTCTATTGACAAATTTGTGAATCATTAGTTTGGCTTCAACTGGATTACTGCAGACAATTGGACAAGAGGAGGATTGCTAGAGTACTACTAGGGGTGTAATGTGGTGGGAACCATT
This sequence comes from Narcine bancroftii, assembly GCF_036971445.1. NCBI lineage: Eukaryota > Metazoa > Chordata > Chondrichthyes > Torpediniformes > Narcinidae > Narcine > Narcine bancroftii. The sequence goes on from NC_091470.1 coordinate 37,339,264, forward strand.
AGGACTGCTTTCTTTGAAACAATAAAAGAGAAGATCCAATAATTTTGAGATGAGGATACACAAGAACACTGCAGTCAGTCCATCAAGAATCTGGGTGGGGGGACATGACTTGATAGTGACAATTGTGTGTCAAAGGACCTGGGCAGGCATAACATTCTAAATTGCTTTCCCCTGCATTTTATTTTGGTGATTTTGTAATTTTATTCTTGTAATTTTCCTCATTACTTTCAGTTTTCCATCCCTGTTGTAATCCTGGTGGCTCTACTTTGCAGGTTCAATATGACTTTAATGTTCTTTCCAAAATTGCACGTACAATGAACTGCTGGTGGAACTCAGCAGGTCCGGCAACATCCATCAGTAGAAATGGTGGATGATCCTTTCTGGTCAGGACCTCTCTGTTCATAGAACCTCGATAAGGGTTTGGACCTGAAACTTAATGCAAAAGACACACATGATAAACTTCAGATGTTTGAGAGCTGCAAAACATGAAAAAATATTACATACAAATTTTTACACTGACATTCACATTTTGTTACAAAAATTTGATATGTATATTAAAAAATACATGTACATGCTGATAATATTTATTCATGTATATAGTACTTAACCTGCTAATTTGTATTCATTTCAATAATCAAAAAATACACATATTAGTTATAGGTGAATTTTGTGGACCAATTTTTAGGGTAAAATTTAGGTGTCAACTGTCCACACTCCTGTTCGGCTCCAAATTATGGGTCCTCTACCGGCATCACCTACGGCTCCTAGAACGCTTCCACCAGCGTTGTCTCCGCTCCATCCTCAACATTCATTGGAGCGACTTCATCCATAACATCGAAGTACTCGAGATGGCAGAGGCCAACAGCAACGAATCCACGCTGCTGAAGATCCAACTGCGCTGGGCAGGTCACATCTCCAGAATGGAGGTCCATCGCCTTCCCAAGATCGTGTTATATGGCGAGCTCTCCACTGGCCACCGTGACAGAGGTGCACCAAAGAAGAGGTACAAGGACTGCCTAAAGAAATCTCTTGGTGCCTGCCACATTGACCACCACCAGTGGGCTGATATCGCCTCAAACCATGCATCTTGGTGCTTCACAGTTCACCGGGCAGTAACCTCCTTTGAAGAAGACCGCAGAACCCACCTCACTGACAAAAGACAAAGGAGGAAAAACCCAACACCCGACCCCAACCAACCAATTTTCCCCTGCAACCACTGCAACCGTATCTGCCTGTCCCACATCGGACTTGTCAGCCACAAACGAGCCTGCAGCTGACGTGGACATTATCCCTCCATAAATCTTCGTCCGCGAAGCCAAGCCAAAGAAGAAGAAGTACCTGCATTGTTCAGGGTGTTGAGAGCTCGGATGCCTGGGTGGTAAGTCTATGGTCTGGGCTTTGGGAGCTCTGGAGGGTGGATGGCTGGAGCCCAGGTGAGGTTCTGTGGTCGGAGCATTGGGAGCTCTAGTGGGCGAGGGTCTGCTTTCAGGGCATCAAGTTCTCTGATGGGAAAGTGGCCGGGATGTCGTGAACTTGGATGGGCTAACGGGAGGGGCCAATGTGAGAGCCTGTGGTAGGGGCGACGGGAACTCCAGAGGGTGGGCAACCTAGATTATACTTAAACTCTGCTAATTTCACTGTTTGTAACACAGCTGCATGCACCACATGCGATCTCAAGCTGCGGCCACCAAATCTATCAACATATTTCCTGAGTTGCACATATGTCAAAGTACCACATATGGCCACTCCCGACATAGACTAACTATTTCTAAACATGGTTGCTACCTGACCTGCTGAGTTCCTCCAGCAACTATGCTCAAAATTCCAGCATCTGCAATTCTTCTGTTTCTATAAAATTACACATTGTACTCTCACCATGACACAACCAAATCTTTGAAATGGCACCAATATATCTGTGCAACCTTGTAGTCGGTAGGTACACTTTGATTAAACCTGAATTGCCAATAGCTTTTTCTGCCTTTCACACTTCCACAAAATTATGCAGTGTCAATTGCAGGGAATTTAAAACATGCTGCTAGCATTCTGTTCATCCTCATTCTTCAATTGTTTGGCAAAGTGTTTCCTTACATTTTTCCTAAAGTCCAAAATATTTCAAAAATGCCATTCTTATCAATTCCATAAATGTTCAACTTTATATTGATATCAAGGCATTGCAGTAGCCAGATTGTTGAATTTAGTGACTTCCTCTTCCTTCTACAGTGAACAGTGATTATTTGGAAATGCAGTATCGTTTTTTTTTTTAAAGCTTTTTTTTTCCTGGCTAATCTGTAGCAGAATTAGTTTCCAGAGATCACGAGTTCATGGCAGCTTAATGATTTCCGACTCACTATGTGAAATCAGGATGAGACAAATTTCAGATTGCTTTTGTATATTTAGCTTTATCTGTTACAAAAAAATGTATAGCAAGTATATGGAAAAATGCTAATGTGATTGATATTAATAGATGGCATAATGAGATGAAAACTTGTTTGGTAATGGAAAAAATCACGTATGTTTTATCATATAACCATATACAGCACAGAACAGGCCAGTTTGGCCCTACTAGTCCATGCCGGAACAAATCCCCACCCTCCTAATCCCACTGACCAGCATCTGGTCCATACCCCTCCAATCCTCTCCCCTCCATGTAATTATCCAGTCTTTCCTTAAATGTAAATAACGTCTTTGCTTCAACCACCTCTGCCAGAAGCTTATTCCACATCCCAACCACCCTTTGCGTGAAGAAATTTCCCCTCATGTTCCCCTTATAATTTTCCCCCTGCAATCTCAAACCATGGCCTCTGGTTTGAATATCCCCCACTCTTAATTGAAAAAGCCTATCCACGTTGACTCTCTCTGTCCCTTTTAAAATCTTGAACACCTCCATCAAATCCCCCCTCAATCTTCTACACTCCAGAGAAAAAAGCCCCAGGCTGCTCAATCTTTCTCTGTAACTCAAACCCTGACATGATAATTATTCTTTTTTTCTTAATAAGTGGTCTTTATATTTAGAATATTTACATTTAGATTTACCTTGATTAGATTTTAGTAAATATATTTCAGTTTTTTTTCTTTCTTTGGCTCTCCTAAAGAGAGCTGGCTGAGAGGGGGGGGGTTCTTTTTTTTCTTCTTTTGTATAAATTTTTGTTATCGTTCATAATATGTACTTTTTTTACTGTATGTAATAACTTTGTTGAACAAATAAATAAAGTTGTGAAAAAAAAATTGTGAAATCAATGGGAGCATCCTCAGAATTTTCACATTAAGCAATGCATGTATGAAAATCCCTAAGTTTCATGGACTGCAAGCAGTTAGTTTTGCTGTCAGCTGGCAGCTGATGAGGGAAGTATTGTTCATGTTTGCAAGGGACACAAGCTTGTATGATAGGAGAAGGTTACTTTTTTGAGAAAAGGAGGAAAAATTGATGCAGTATACTTTTTTGAGGTGCTGCACAGAAATATTTTGAATAAGATAAGGATACATGGAATTAGAGGTAATGTATTGGCATGGATAAGAGGATGGGTTAACCATTAGAAGGGATGAATGAGTGTTTCTCTGGTTGGCAATCAGTGGTTAGTGGGGTGCTATATGGGTCAGTGCTCAGCCCACAACTGTTCACAATAAATTATTTGGAGGAGGGGACCAATGTAAACATATCTAAGTTTGCTAATGAGATTAAATTTAGTGAAAAAGCCAATTACATCAAGAGCTCACCATAAATTGCTTTCCTCTGCATTTTATTTTGGAGATTTTGTGTTCTTGTAATTTTCCTCATTACTTTCAGTTTTCAGAGATATATAGAAAAGTAAAGCGAGTGAGCAAGGATCTAGCAGATGAGTAAAACATGAGAAAATGTGAGGTCATCCTCTTTGGAAAGAAAAATAATAGATTAGACTATTTAAATGGTGGGAAAATAGCAGTGTGCAGATACTGGAAATGCATGTGCATGAATTAGTTTGCAGGTACAGCTGATAATCAAAAGGATAAATGGGATATCGGTCTTGTTATGGACCATGGACTGACCTTTTGGACTGTGGACTGTCATCATAAAGGGTGGAATTCTGCTGGGAACTCTGTGCGACTTGTGGTGCAGTCGGGTCGAGCTGTGCAGACAGAGAGTGAATGGAATGTTCAGAACGGCAGTTGGAGCAGCAGAACTGCAGCAATTGGAGTGACAGAGACCAACCTGGAGAGCTGTGTGAAAGGCACTTGCCTCATAAGATAATGAAGGGTTAAAAACAATTTGAGAACTGAGGGAAGTCATCTAAGGAGGCTTAGAAAAAGGATATGAAAGTTTACAGCCACTCAACATCAGTCATTTCTCTCTCCATTGTTCAATACGATGGCCTTTTTTGTTATTCAGTTGGGGAAACTGAATATGGACATTGAATTCTGTGGACTGTTTTTGAACTGACTGACCTGGGGTTTGGCGGGATTTTTCTCTTTTTGAATATTGGGCACATACTTTAATGGTCTGGATTATTTTTTTCACCTACACATTGTTTATAAATATATGATATTTGTACATTTGTTATAGTTATAGTGGGGTTAATTGGGTTAAAACATTTTATTGTTAAGTCATTAACAATATCGAGTTAAAATGTAACCCTTTTGAATTGCGTCTTCTGTTGTTGCTGTTTGAGGTCTAAGTCTTTACTGCTAGAAGGATAGAATTGAAGAGCAGAAGGATCTTCTGCAACTATACAGGGTATTGGTGCAGCTGCACCTGGAGTTCTGTGTGTAATTCTTGTCTTACTTGAGAGGATATATTGCCTTTGCAGGCGGTGCAGAGGAGGTTCACCAGGATGATTCCAAAATGAAAGGTTAGCTAATGAGGACAGATGAAGTAACCTGGGACTTGACTCATTGGAGATCAGAAGAATGAGGGAACTGTGTAAAATTTTGAAAGGAAAAGATGAAGAAGCAGGGAGATCGAGGAGCACGATTAGCATAGAGGTTAGCACAATGCTATTACAGTGCCACCGATCCAAATTGGAATCCAGTGCTGCAAGGAATTTGTCTGCGTGGGAATTAGTCTACAAGGAATTAGCATAGAGGTTAGCACAATGCTATTACAGTGCCAGCGATCCAGATTGGAATCCAGTGCACCAAGGAATTTGTCTGCATGGGTTTTCCCACTCTGGCATGCTCTCACTGTCCAAAATGCATGGGGTCATGAGTTAATTTGGGTGTCATTGGGCTGCACAAGTTTATAATGGCCAGAATTGGCTTCTACTGTGCTGTAAATAAATTAAAAATACTGTTTCCACTTGCAAGTGAGACTAGAACTAAGGGACATAGCTTCAAGATGAGGGGGAGTGGTTTCAAGGCAGATAAAGAACAACTTTTAACAAGTAGTGAATCTGAAATTTTCTGCTCAAGGAAGCAGTGGAGGCTGTCTCATTGAATGTAAGACAAAGATAGAGAAATTAAGGATTATGGAGAACAAGTGTGGGTAAGTAGAGTGGAGTCTGGCCAGATCAACCATAATCTTAGTGAATGGTGGAGTAAGCTCAACAGGCCAGATGACCTACTCTTATTCTTGCGTTCTTAGGATGACAAACATTGTTGCATAATATTGCAAGTACAAATGCTGTCTTTTGGCCATTTCCTCACCCTTGCCCTGTGTTTTATTGCATGCATTAATCATTACGTTTGTATAAGACCATGGATTTTTAAAGGGTTAATATCTTGAGGTTTTCCAATCTATTTATTTTTAATTTTTTTTTTCTTTACAAGGTCTCTCAGTGAGGAGTGTATGTTGGCAAGGAGATCATATTTTAGTTGGCACTCAAGATAGTGAAATCTTTGAAATCGTGGTTCATGAGCGAAACAAGCCTTTTCTAATTATGCAAGGTCACTGTGAAGGGGAACTTTGGGCCTTGGCAGCACATCCAACAAAGCCATTGGCGATAACTGGGAGCGATGATCGATCGGTTAGGTTTGTATCATTCCTTGAGATTAATGTGCTGTCAGATAATAAATTGACATAAGCATGATTATTTAGTATAATTTATTCTTTGTTTTTACAAAAGTAACTCATTTTAACTTGTTCAAATATTCCCCTTTTCCATGTCACACTATAATGGTCAACAATCAGGCTTATTCTACAAATAAGTTTTGCTTGATGCATGGATTTAGAATACATTCTGAGCCTTTCACTTTCGGATGACACAATCTTAAACTTGATCTGCATAATCTTGAAGTTCAATCAGCAAACCTAGCAGAACATAAACATCAGTCATGAATTAGGGATGATTTAGTCTTTGATATTTGTCAATCTGTTTAGATGAGTTGTTTATATTTATATTTGTACCACCACATTTTTGCTAATCCTCTGTTGCATAGAAGGGGGGAAAAATATCCTCAAATGTGGTAGTTCCTAATAAATAACAGGCACTTCCCAATAATATGCATTAAAAAAAATGAATGAATCCATTGTTGGTTGACAGCTTGAGGCTAAAATGAGGGATGAAAGGAATGAACATAATCTAGCAACAGATGAATTGTATGCACTTATTTCATTCTATTGTGACAGGTCCTCAAAATCTGGAACCTTACAGGGTAATATTTTGAATTGGCAACATTTAATTAAATCCTAGTACAATGACCTAATTTGTAATTATATATATTTCACTGTGGAAAACTATTTGTTAAGTGATCAACAAAATGCCAAGTAATACTTTGGATCAATAGTGGAAGGCAATGGATGCAACCAAGGGGATGTCTCGGATAAGATTAAATACTGTATTGGGGCAAGAAAGTTCAGATGAACCTTTGTTGTCTGTGTAATGCATAACTAATGTTGTATAGTCTGATTATAAGAAAGAAAGAATGGTAGTTAAAATAGAAGTTTCTCCAACGAAGAAAAGAAAGTTATCTAAAGTTGGAGGATTTGATAGAATTCTGTAGGTCTCAGAAAATAATGTGTTGCTCCTTGAGCTTGGGTCTTATTGTTACAGTGGTGAATTCTCCAGACAGGAAGATCAGAGTAAGAAATAGTGAATTAAAGTAGCAGGCAATTGGGAGTATGTCCCATTGACTGAGCGCAGGCGATTTGCATTTAGTTTCTCCAATGTCAAGGTTGCCTTCCCTAATCAACTTGATTATTCATTTCATTTCATCTTTTTATGATGGACTAAATTTGTTTGCAGAATATGGAGCCTTATTGATCATGCTCTGATTGCTCGATGCAATATGCAAGAGCCAATTCGGTGTGTTGCCGTGAGTTCTGATGGCATTCATCTTGCTCTAGGTATGAAGGATGGTTCTTTCACTGTACTACGCATCAGGTATGTGTATTACCCAGTTCTGGCACTTTAAAAGCTACATGTGATGTATTGAGCAACATTTATCTTCCATTTTTATCCTCATATCCATAATTAATGTGTAATAAAAACTGCAATAAAGTCATTGCAATAAGCGTCACAAAACTGCAATAAGATGCATCCTCAGCATCACTAATGTGGGTAACAACAAGTGCTCTATAAAGTAATCACCCAATCAGCCTTTAGTTTGTCCAACATAGAGGAAACCTTCTCTAATGACTGGATTGCTCAATGCAATATGCAAACAAAAATTGTGGCAGTGCTGTGAGCTCCATTTTTATCTTAAGTTGGTAGCGTTCTATTATCATCGGTTCTGATTCCAAACTCCCTTTTAAGACTTGAACATTTAACTGACACTACTGCAGAAATGTTGAATATACTTCCTTTGAATGTGATGTTAAATCAAATGGATGTATTCCAGTTCAGACAGACATTTTAAAAATTCTTATCGCCCTTTCAAGAGAAATTTTGCCCATTTCTGGCAGTGTTTTGATTACTAATTTTACCAGTGTAATCTTTTCTGAAAGATTTGTCATTATGTTTTGCTAAGCACCCATTACAGCAGAAACAATAGATCATTGGATGGAGTGTGCTTTCAGAGCACTGGAAGACATGATGAGGCACTAAATAAAAGATCTTTCTTCAAGATGGGTCCAATGATATAGATTTTGCATACATATTACTTTAATTTGAAAACTTTATCTAAAATATTAAATGCATGTTTTATAAATTCTCTACTTTTGCTAAACTGCCTGTTTGTTAATAGCATGTTAGCGAGGGTTGTTTAGGCTGAACACACTACTTTCCTGATGACGTTACTCACATGTGCTCACTAATGTTGAAGGATAACTTGAACCTATTAGAATCTCTTGTTCTCAGTAAACAAACATCTTCCCTTGAGTTCCCTGACTATGTTGTAGGCCGTGCACTTCCTGTTAGCTGTTGCAAGACTAAGTGTGTAACTCCCACAGCAAAGTTTTCATTATTTATATGTTGGAGTTCCTATTTATGTTATTTGCTTTTTTTTAAAAAAAAGATTAAGATTATGTCACTCACACAGCATCTGTAGCACACATGTCAAACTCAGGCCCGCGGGCCAAATTTGGCCCATGATATAATTATATTTGGCCCGCAAGATCATATCAAATATGTATTAGAGCTGGCCCGCTGGCCGCCGCGCCAGTATAGCGCATGCACAGCTAATACTACAAATCCCAGAATGCTTTGCAAATGCGTTGGCGTCAGCCCGCTAATCGCCCCCACCTCCTCTCTTTACTGTCATTAGCATCTGCGACCTGTCGCCCAACTCACATGTAATAAACCCCTTACGGAAAATGGCCAAACGAAAGCCAGAAAACAGGACCTTTCAAGACAGGTGGGAGACAGACTATATGTTCATCATTTTAAAAGACAAACCTGTTTGTCATTGAAGCAAGTTTTTTTTTTGACTTGTTGGCTTGTGAAAAAAAATACATTTAAAAGGAGCTTAAAGGCTATAGAGAAATATTATTTATTTAATATTTTATTTCTCATTTGTTAATGCTTCTTCTAGAAAGAGTTTAACCAAAACTATTATTAAACATTTATTTCAATAAGAAAAAGTTTAACATTACATATGTTGAAAGAAGAGAAAACATGCAGATGTTGTTGAAAATTTTCAATAAATATTTAGTTTGGCCCATGACTTAGTCCAAGTTTTTAATTTGGCCCTCTGTGAATTTGAGTTTGACACCCCTGATCTATAGGAAATAAAGGGTAATCAACATTTTGGGCCTGACCCCTTAACTGCTGAGTTTCTCCAAAACTTTTATGTCTTACATTACAATCTCGGTGTCTGCAGATTTCCTGTTAAACAGGAAGATTATGTAAAATGTCTTCTATGTTTATGTTCTTATCGACTATCGTGATATGGAGAGGTTATGGTTCTATAAAAGACATATCTTCAAGGCAGGATGTATCAATATTGTAGACTTCCTTTGTTCAATAATTTACCTTTTGTTGCTCTTTTTATTATTTGATATTTTATGTATGTTATTAACTATATATTGTGTTGTATGTGATTTTTAACTCCTTTAATAGGGTGTCTTTTATTCACCTGGCTGGTGGTAGACCAGAGATGGATCTGGGAACATTACCCCAGATTTTAGAAGCATAAAACATTACAGCATAGAAACAGGCCCCTTTGGCCCTTCTGGTCTGTGCCAAACCATTTTTCTGCCTAGTCCCACTAACCTGCACCAAATCCATAGCTCTTCATACATCACCCATCCATGTACCTGTCCAAATTCTTCTTGCATGTTAAAATTGAGCCCTCATTCACCACTTCAGCTGGCAGATGGTCCACACTCCCACCACTCTCTGTGTGAGGAAGTTTCCCCTTAACTTTTCCCCTTTCACCCTTAGCCCATGTCCTCTGGATTGCATCTAAGTGGAAAAAGCCTTCCTACATTTACTGTCTATACCCCTCATAATTTTAAATACCTCCATCAAATCTCTCCTCATTTTTTTACGCTCCAGGGAATAAAGTCCTAATCTGTTTAACCTTTCCCTGAAACTCAGTTCCTGAAGTCCGGGCAACATCCTAGTAAATCTTCTCTGCACTCTTTCTATCTTATTGATATCTTTCCAGTAGTTGGGTGACTAAAACCACCAAAGAGACCAAGTCGTCACTTGGTCGTAACCATGGGCAAGTTGCCCACACAAGTCGACCAATCTCTGAGCTTTCCCTTTTCGAACATCTCATCGTCAATGTGCCCTGATATCTAGGAGCCAAATGTCTTCCTACTCTCAATGGAAAGTACTTTCATCATTTAAAAAAAAAATAAACAACGCATTGATAAGGAGTGAAAAGTGGAATCTGAGAATAGATATGTCGAAAGATTTTTTTGAAGTGATGATCAGAGACCCATCAATAAGGAAAAAAAATCAACAAAATTTAACTTCCAGATAGAATTGGAAGAAATAACAAAAATTAATCAAATGTTTTTTTCTGTTGTCACAATTATTTCTTCAGAGTCCAGAGTAAATGGAGATTTTGAGACATCAGCATTAGTGAAAGGAGTAAAGTGTTTTTTCTTCGGCTTGGCTTCGCGGACGAAGATTTATGGAGGGGGTAAAAGTCCACGTCAGCTGCAGGCTCGTTTGTGGCTGACAAGTCCGATGCGGGACAGGCAGACACGATTGCAGCGGTTGCAGGGGAAAATTGGTGGGTTGGGGTTGGGTGTTGGGTTGTAATGTAGTGTAATATAGCCCAACTAGGTGGCATCATGGATTATGAAGATGCAGAGGGGTTTCAAGAGCATTTTGAAAGGCTAAATGAATGAAGAAGGACATAACTGATCAATTATTTTGTAAAACAAAATGTCATCCTCTTTGGTCAGAAAAACAAAAGATGGAGTTTTTTTTAAACAATTGAATCGTGTTAATTTTCAGAGGGCACCCAGGTATTTTTAGGCATGACTCGTTAAAGGTTGTTGTGCAAGTCAGCAAGTAATGAGAAAGGCAAGTGGTACACTGGGTAAATGAACGAGGATTTAAATACAAAACAAACACGTAGCATGTAGAGCATAATGAGACTGTATCTGGAATAATGTGAACCGGTCTGTCCACCTAACCAATGAAAGCAGGAGTGCGGCAAGGCTCATCCCATTCATTTTTGGGTTGGTTGGTTCATTGCATGAGGGGAGATTCAGAAAGCTAGGCCTGTGCACCCTTGAATTTAGAAGAATGAGAGCTGACCTCATTGATTATACATAATTCTAAAGTGAAATGACAGGGCGGATATGTGGTTGATGGTTCCATTGGCTGAGTTATCAATGGTCACAATCTCAAAGTAAGGAGTCAACCTCCAGAACAGAGATGAGAATGAATCTCTCCACTATGAGGAAGATGTTTGGGAGAGACTTCTGGGATTTGGATCCAATGTCAATTACAGTTTAAAAAAAAAAACATTATCCAGAATTTAAGGAACCAACAGACTCAAGCAGGTGGCAAAAGAAAAATTGCAGAAAATAAATAGATAAAAAATATGGAATTTTTAAATTGGCAGGCTCACTGTTAATTCACCAATGATGCAGCATGCACTCTCAAGCAACCGACCAATACACTTATCCGGCATCCAATCCCCATAGGTGCCGGATACCAGGAGTTTTACTGTATATTTCCTGTTCGGTGCAGTCTGCACCTTGATGGGGTATATGGAGGCTGCGTTGTTCTCCGAAGCAGCAGCAAACATCACTTTTCCCTTAGCTCTTTTCCTACTGAAGTGCCTGCACGCTTCTTTCAAAGACTATCTCAGGAAATTCACATCGTTCGAACTGACTGTGATGGAATGGAAGAGAAAAGCCAGTGACTGCTTGTTCTCAGTTCACCTGTTACTAAGAAAGAAACACGCATGAGCATTGGAAATCAATTCAACTTATTGCACTACAAGTAAACCATGAATCTAATAAAATGTATTGTTATTTTTGAAAGGCAGGCACAACCTATCTTGCCTACTCTGAAGTTAAGAAATGAGTTGTTTTGAAACAAAAGGAAGAAATGTTTGATTTATGATTGGGCAAAAGTATATCAGATGGATCACATGCAGGTAAATGTGAAGCCATCCACAGTGGGCAAGAAGAATATTGAAAAGCTGCAGACAGTGAAGATCCAAATAATTATTTGGGAGTTATTTAAGATCTGATTCATGGTAAATTGTTTTTTCTATTTCAGAGATATGACCGAAGTCGTTCACATAAAAGATAGGAAGGAAGCAATTCATGAGTTAAAATATTCTCCAGATGGAGCATATTTGGCAGTGGGATCGAATGATAACTCCATTGATATCTATGGAGTTCTGCAACGATACAAAAAAGTTGGTGAATGTGTTGGATCTATGAACTTCATCACACATATGGATTGGTCAACTGATAGTAAATACTTACAAACCAATGACGGTTCTGGGAAAAGACTGTTTTACAACATGCCATGTAAGAGTCTCATCTTGATAAGCGAATATGTACATCTAATTGCATGTTTACTTAATATGTCTTTGCAATGTTTATTGGTCTTCAGCAATATTAGTTTATTTGTGAAGCATTACCTCTAAACCCCACCTTCCAAGAGTCCAAAGAGATTTGAGTAATGGCTCAATGATACAGCAAATAGAACTGCTGCCTCACAGCTCCAACAACCCAAGTTTCACCCTAACTTCCACTGCACCGGCATGGAGTTTGCATATTCTCCCCATGAAAGTGTGTTTCTTCCCATGTGCCAAAAGCATTTAGAATTAGCAGATAAATTATGTGGATGAGATATAGGGTCTGAGTGATTGGGTTGGAGCACAGGGCAAGGAGAATGTGTGGAGAATAGCTTTGTGACCTGGTATAGACTTAGATTGAAACTGCCTCCACATTGTAAGCAAATATCAAAATAAAATGCATGGAGTGGAGTTTGAATTTTGTTTCAATTTTGGTCATATTGCATCTTTTATTTTCATTAATAAAGGGTAACCAATGTTTCTGGCCTGGGCCCTTCATCGTTCCTTGGCAAAGGGCTCAAGGCCGAAATTTTGGTTATCCTTCAGTTCCTATAGATGCTGTGTGACTTGCTGAGTTTCTTCAAAACATTTGTGCATTTTGCACGACTCCAGCATCTGCAATCGTTCCCATTTAACTCTTTTATTTTGAACAGTTTACCCACCCAGAAGTGGGCTTCATCAGCTCACAATCAAAAGGAGAATATTTCAGAGGGAGTCTGCAGTTGAAGAGTAAGGAAATGTAAGGCTCTGATTAAATTCTGCAGAGTTTCAGTGGGGTATTTTTTTTAAAAATCCCAATTATAGAGAGGAGTGTGCATTCAACAGGAAAAAACTAACTTGATAGTTTGGGAGGAAGCATTCATGTTCCTTCTAACATGTTCCTTCTAAAACTGAATACATTGTTTGCAATTCTCCTATAAATGTAATTTTTCTATTAATTATTTCCCAGGATATGGTAACAGTCTGCCCTATATTATAATGTTTGCAGCCTTGGTGTCATTTATAAATCCTGAGACAGCTTCTAACCACAGATTTCTACCAATGCTTAAAGTGCCGATACCTAGGTCTGTGTCATCACCAGAAGTAGCTCCACTAATTTTCCCATAACCTTTGTCTGTAGAGTTTGATCCCTCTCTCCTCCTAGCCCCAAATGTAGTGTTCTTCCAATATATTCCTAAATCCCTAATTTTATTCCTTCCATCATTGCAAAGACTCTAAAACATAAATTTGCTTCCATTGGTGGCAATTTCTTATTTGATAGCATTTCTGTGAAACACCTCATAACATTTCACAAAAAGCCCTTTTAAAGTAGTAAGATATGAAGGATTGACCTAGCTCCTGGCCGCAGGTTGTTTCCCTAATCTATGCATGGTGGAGCAGTTTAAACCAGAAGTTGATGCATGTGTTTGGATTTGAAAATAAACATGATCCCAGATCCCAGATCATGTTCCAGTTGTAACAGATAATCATTGCCTGCTGAAATGTAAATAATTTCTTGTTTGAGAGACTGTTATTGCAATAAATTCCAAAATGAACAAAGCTTGAGATGTCTAGTGATCCTTAGCTAAAACAAAGCAAGATTATATTTCCAATTTTCTCTTCTAAACTTCTGTTATTTTTCCATTCCAATTTTTTTGCTGACTCAGATCAGATACTATTTATCGCAATGTAATAGAACAGAAATGTAATATGGCACAAAATTGCCTTTATTCTGCCATGGCAGACAAAGATTCACTATTAGCATTGCCCAATGCCCCTTACAGTCGGAGAAAGAGAAGCATAGTCACTGAGAGTCCGTGGATTAGCCTCCAGTGCTCCCTCAGCCCCTGCAGCCGCACAAGACTCCAGTTTAAACCATCAGCAACGCGAGCCCAGACCAAAACTCCAATATGATGAGGAGGCCTTCAGCACCCAAGACCCTTCAGGAGCCCTTCTTGCCCTCAGCACCCTCTTGAATTCCGGTTCCAATACTTGATTCGCACGAGTCAGTTCCCAGTCTGGTGTGACTCCTTTGATCTCAAGACGCCTGCAGCCTGTGTGGGTTCCTCCTCCAATTTCCTCCTATTTGTGCTTCTCGTTGACCTACCTTCGACTGTTCCATCTGCTGCCATTCACTACATGCTCTATGTCCCATGTTATTCTGCTTGCTCCATGCTTCATCTTATTCATGCCTGGTGCTCCTATTACACTGCAGTGTCCATTGGATCACTGCAGTTTTTTTTTTATTTCAAGGAAGATGCAAAAATCTCCAAGCATTTGGCCTGGTGGAATAATGCTTGCATTACTGAATGACTGATGAAGAATTCTTGAGTTAATAATGCAGCAATTGCCTAAGGTCAGGTGACACCCATGATAGTTTAAAGATTTAAGTCATTCCAAGAAATACATAATTCTGTAAGTTCCCACAGTCTGGAGGTCTCAATTGTGACCATTCTGATTTCATTACAATCCTGGACTATGTATGAATCCAATTCCACACCAACATGATTAATTCTTGATGCTTACCTGAAATGGTCCATCAATACAGTACATGGAATCAAGCTACTGGATAATAGTCCAAGAAGCCAGTTCAGAAAGGAGGAATAAATGGTATATTGGTAACTCTGCCACTATTGATTGTTTACCAGGAAGGAATAGCAGAGATAACGTGCTTTTTCTCTCTTCTTTTTCTTTGGCTTGGCTTCGCGGACGAAGATTTATGGAGGGGGTAAAAAAGTCCACGTCAGCTGCAGGCTCGTTTGTGGCTGACCAGTCCGATGCGGGACAGGCAGACACGATTGCAGCGGTTGCAAGGGAAAATTGGTTGGTTGGGGTTGGGTGTTGGGTTTTTCCTCCTTTGCCTTTTGTCAGTGAGGTGGGCTCTGCGGTCTTCTTCAAAGGAGGCTGCTGCCCGCCAAACTGTGAGGCGCCAAGATGCACGGTTTGAGGCGTTATCAGCCCACTGGCGGTGGTCAATGTGGCAGGCACCAAGAGATTTCTTTAGGTAGTCCTTGTACCTTTTCTTTGGTGCACCTCTGTCACGGTGGCCAGTGGAGAGCTCGCCATATAATACGATCTTGGGAAGGCGATGGTCCTCCATTCTGGAGACGTGACCCATCCAGCGCAGCTGGATCTTCAGCAGCGTGGACTCGATGCTGTCGACCTCTGCCATCTCGAGTACCTCGACGTTAGGGGTGTGAGCGCTCCAATGGATGTTGAGGATGGAGCGGAGACAACGCTGGTGGAAGCGTTCTAGGAGCCGTAGGTGGTGCCGGTAGAGGACCCATGATTCGGAGCCGAACAGGAGTGTGGGTATGACAACGGCTCTGTATACGCTTATCTTTGTGAGGTTTTTCAGTTGGTTGTTTTTCCAGACTCTAACCTAATTTTAAATCACATAATTGACTTAAAAGGGATCAGAGGTTAGTATAGGAAGTGAGAAAATACTAAGATCATGAGGGAAAACAAGCTGAAAACTGTTGTAAATTGACTAAAGGATTTACTACTCAAGGTAGGAGGAGAGCTGAAAGCAGAGGCAACAGCTTGGACATTGCTCCTTTTTTTGTGCCAAACCCTGTAACTAGCAAGGGTTTTGCATTCCATCCATTGTGCAAAAATTAGTCACTGCATGAGTGTGCAGTTCGTCGATGGGATTACTTGGGATTGTTATCGGAATGCCTGGAATTGCATTTGAGAAAAAAATCTATTTCGTTTCATGTTTAGAAGTGGGACCACTTATATACTTCAATTGGTCGAAAATTTAAATAAACGCTGCAGTTGCTGGAGAACTGAAATAAAGACAAAAAGTAAAACAAAGGTTCTGATATGGGGTCATGGATATGCATTTTTTTTTAAATTGGTCTCTTTCCATTGATGCTACCTGACATTGCGGGCAACCATCTGCACTCTCATGACATTTTTATTTGTAACAACTGCAAGTCTGTTAGCATTCCCAGAAAGAGATCAGCGCAACTTGAGTTTCTTTGTTAGAAATGGGGGAAATAGTTTCAAGCCATGCTGAAGAACTCCTCAAAATGAGATGCTGAGAAAGTAAACACTGGTGAAATAAATCAACTTCTGATCTAATAGACTTGTTAAGTTTTTGATGTTGTTCACATTCCATTTTATCTTTGAGTAATTTCTCTTGTTGATTTAATTTTTATTCTTCTTTATACAGTTTGTTCCTTCATTTGCATTTCTCTTAATCATAAATCTATTTTTCAAGCAAATTGGCCCCATTAGCTGACCATCACGCTAGCAGTTGTGTATATCCATGGCCAGAGTGCCGCCTGACATTCGTAATTTGTGATGCTTCATTTCTAATTTACAAATGCTGCTTAAATGTATCTTTCACCTTCTGGGATATGTTTCAAATTCAGAACTTTTTTTTTACTTCAACATAACAACAAGCAAATATCCAATGATCAAGTGAAAAGTGCAACTGAAGCAAATGACTGAAGTTGTGGAATGGCATGTAATTTTCTGAATTCATTTTGGTGTCTTTAATATAATTTCAGATGGTAAAGAAATTGCAAATAAAGAAGATGTTCAATGGGCAACTTGGACGTGTGTATTGGGTCCAGAGGTGAATGGAATATGGCCCAAATATTTAGATGTTAATGATATTAATTCAGTGGATGCCAATTTCAATGATCAAGTTTTAGTTTCTGCAGATGACTATGGATTGGTAAAACTTTTTCGATATCCTTGTTTTAGAAAAGGTATGATTTTTTAGAACAACCTAATAATTATCCATGTTGCTGTTTTTTCGCTTGTAAATATATAGCTCTCGGTGTTAACCAATGAGGTTTACTTGCTAGTTTTCATAAAATCCACAAAGTTCCGCACCATTCTGCAGTTATGAGTATTTTCAGAAGGAATTACGTAAAGAGTGATGAGTAAAAACCTGTTTTTATTTTCAGAATTTGGAAATGGAATACAAGGCAAAGAATGATATATAATTATATAATTTTTAAAAAGTTTTTAAAATCCTCATTCTCCTTTCTTCCAGATCTTCACCTCCTTCCCCCTCCATTCACAGAGCCATCCCCTCATTTGCTGTTGTTCCCTCCCTTATCCACCTGTCACCTCTTGCCTATGGACCTGTGCTCCTCCCCCACAACCCCCCTCCCCAACCATTATATTATATTCAGATGCCCATCTACATTTTGCTCATACATTGATGAAGGGCTCAGGCTCAATACATTGGTTATGTATCTTTTATCTTTGCTATGTAAAGTTCTATGTTAGACCTGCTGAGTTTCTCCAGCCTTGTTTTTACAAAGAATTAAAATGTTGTTTTGAACCTTTATTTGTGGCAGATGTGCAGTATTTTTAGTTTTGCTTGAAGGTGCATTTGCAGGTTTTTTTTTCAAGGAGTTGTTTATACTGCTAAGGGTGATTACTGTAATATTGTTAAGAGTACAGCAGGATGAAACTTTAGCCAAGTAGAAGAATGGAGGATAATTCCTACTGATTGAATGGTTTGCATCATTCTGAGCTTTTTCTGACACAAATATAGAAAATGCTACAAATACTCGGATCCAGCAATGTTTGCAAAGGGGGCAGTGAGTTACAGCTTATGAGTCGATTCTCACTGGAAACTTTCCAGCCTGTTTTATTTTGTTTCCCCAAGCAGTAGTTTAATTCTAGCTGTAAGAGAAACTTCTTAATGCCTTTCAGAGAATGGAAAGAGGTGTTAATACTGTTCTCAAATAGAATGGCTATTTAATCCAGCAAGTAATTGTATATATTTGATGGATGTCTGTCACCAGCAAAATTACAGACTTGTCAGCTGTGTACTGATCTCCATTTGACATGTACTGGTCTAATTTCTTTGAATGGAGACTACACATATACTTCCCTGTAGTATTGGTAACCTGGATTTTCCTGGGAAATGCTGGCAGGAATGGACATTATTGTTGCTTCAAAAATAAATGAAATCAGTTTCACACCTTGCTGATTAGTCAACATAAAAATTATTCATTTTATTCCTAGGAATTTAACTGATTTATTCCTAATTGGTATTAGGCTGACTATTTATTTTGTAATAGCGCTGCTTGAGTAGACTGCTAGTTCTCCAGTAGCATACCAGTAGCCAGGGAGGTTTAGAAAACATCTTTTGCAAATCAGGGTGGGGGGGGGGGGGGAGGGAATAGTGCTAGTCTGTCACAGCAATCAGACAAGTTATATATTATAGAATTGTATGTAATTTAATCAATTTACTGCCTAGCTTTAAAACATTGACATAAATGACATTAGGACATTTTGTAAACTGTGTTCTTGTAAGCCAAAGAGCTTTTTTCTTAAAGGACAGAATAAATAGAATTATCATCCTTAAATCAAACACACAGTTGCAGGGAAAATGTGGCATGATCCTTATTTGCAAAGATATTACTGATTTTGAATATCGCAATTATTCGACATGAAATAAGGCATGTTTATCAATTTGCATCCTGTCTTCAAGTGATGGCGAGGTTTACCTTTGAAAATATTAAAGAAGGCCAAATATTCCTTTAAGTCTTACAGAAAACTGATGTTTCTGGGTTAAGCTTTTTATTGACAGGTGCAAGAAAACGCAAGACAATTAATTACCCATAAAATAAATATTGTGCTTTGAGAACTTGAGAGGAATTAGATTAAAATTGGCAGGTAGACATTGGTATAAATAAACATTTTTTTTTTAAATTTTTGAGACTGTGACACATATGTTATTCCAAAAAATGTGATTAATTTCTCAGGAGCAAAGTTTAAGAAATACATGGGTCATTCGGTGCATGTGACCAATGTGCGCTGGTCTTATGATCACCAATGGGTAATTTCTATTGGTGGAGCAGATCATTCGGTTTTTCAGTGGCAATTTATACCTGAAAGAAAGTCTAAAGAATTTCTTCAAATCGTAATTCATGGTAAGAAAGTATCTTGAATGTACAGTATATTCTCAACAAATTTTTATTTTATTCTGATTTAATGTTTTCAAATTAATTTTGAAAATTTAAACCTAATCTATCTGTAGGAAACTGAAGGAATTGAATTGGCTATAGATTTTATTCTCCCACATATATTTTCCATTGGATGTGATAGTAGCTACAAATTGAAAACTTTCTTTGCTAACCACTCTTAATTGCATTTTTACCTCCCTTCTGCACCAATTTGCATATGTCTTGGGTATCAGTGCAAAGATTATAGCCTATAATTTTTTCACCTCATATTTTGTACTCTCGGGATGGCGGGGGAGGTCTTCCATAGTTTACAAGATGCATTCTCCAGTAAAAGAGAGAAGAGGCTCAGCAAGCATGTTGTTCGGAGACTAGGTTTTGAAACTAAAGGCATGATGCCCGTGGTGGTGATTTGGGGAAATAAATCTATTTGGCTTTAATTTGAAAATCAATTTAAATATCTCCCTTGCAGAAAGTTTTGCAGACTCCAATAGCGACCTCTCTGATTCTGATCAATCTGATGTGCCAGAACTTGATTCTGAGATTGAGCAAGAAATACAGATCAATTATCATCGGCAGGTATCTATAAATCGTGTTGATGCAGCAATGCACCCGATCTGGAAAATGATCAAAATACATACTGTATGTGGAATGTAGAGTGACTGCCTATAAGCTGGAACTATATTATTATTTATATTGTTCATGTTAAGAATTGACACTGTAATCGCGGGTGGATCAAGGCTTGTAATAAAAATAGAATGTTGCATTATATTATTGTCTGAATTGATACATTGCAACAATTTGCCATTTGGAAAACAGATTGGTTCCAAGTTGTGCCTGCCTTCTGTTTGGGTAGAAAGCATTAATTTTTGATTTAATTTTTACATTTAATCAAAAAGATGTGTTCAGTTTAAAGTACCAAGTACTCCAACTTTTACTCAAACGTAGAGATAGTTTTAAATGTAAAATTGCAGAATTCTTAAAAAAAAGAATAAGGCCACTTTATCCTTTGTATTCAAGTTAGCATTTTAACTGCAAATATTGTTCAACTTGTAGTTCCCATTTCCACATTTCTGTTTTTGTATTGCTTTTGACGTTCACCTTTTGCCTTATTAGTCAGCTGCCAATCCATTTTGCCTTTTTATTCAACTTTTAGCCAGATAACCATTTACGGAGCAGAAACAGGCCATGTTGGCCTTTCGAGTCCGCACCGGTTCACTAGAACAGCTCCACTAGCTCAGACCTCCTGTTCTCTGCCAATAACCCTCCAACCCCCCTCACCTCCAACCTTTTCTTAAATGACAGAAGGGACCCTGCCAAAACTATCTCATTCGGAAGCTTGGAGTGTAGTCAATATTCATTCAAATCTCTAGCCTTTATTTCTTGACTCTTCTGAGACTGTTCACAAAAGTATCTGATGCTGTGAATTCTGAAGGACTTGTTTGTCTTACACACTGATGAATAACTGGTGCATGCGACAACTCTTCAGATCTATTTCATTTTTGCAACCGTAATATTTGGGTCTTTCTTTACAAGTTTATGGTTATTCATTGTGGTATAATTTTAGTGATCTTTGTTGGTTCTGATTACTTTTAACAGACATTTAGAACTTTGATAATGAATCCTCCATTCCAAAAGTTGCTCCCTCTATGATAATTTCTCTGCATTGAAAGAAATAAATATCAGTATCTAACTTCAATACAGTCATGAGTCAGATAATTTCTTTACCAATTTCAAAAGTTTTAGTGTGAGTTGCATCAACTTTCCCAACAAAAATGTAAGAGAAACTACAAAATTCTCTGTGATTCTTCCAGTCAAAAATACTAAACACTAAGCAATAGCTCCCTTTTCTCTTAATCTGTTTCTTTTTAATGTTATGAATCCTTTTTCCTGCTATAGATTTACAAAGAAGACCTCCCTCAGCTTAAGGAGAAATGTAAAGAAAAGCGTCAAGCAGCAACTGCAAAAAAAAGAGAAAAAGCTCCAGACAGCAGCTTGCGTTTACATTTTGTTCATGGGTAGGATCTCCTTGTGAAACCATTTTTTTAAAATTATGTTGCTGAGATAATACATGTTATAAAGTTGTTTATTTTACAAGCTATTCAGATTAGTGATTGGCAGAGATATGTTGCATGCTGTCTGAGTTAAAGTGCAGAGGCCTCAATCATATAAAAGGATGTCATCACACTGAAGCAAATTATCTAAGATGACAAGTTGTATTTTTACTATTCAACTTTTTCCTCTTCAGTTACAGGGGCTTTGATTGCAGGAATAATCTATTTTACACTCAGAATGGAGAGATTGTATATCATGTTGCAGCAGTCGGAATAGTGTACAATCGTCAGCAGAATATGCAACGATTCTACCTTGGTCATGATGATGACATTGTCTGTCTAGCAATTCATCCTTTAAAGGATTACATATCGACAGGCCAGGTAGGATATTGAAGAGGACAACAGAGTGAAAGTGCTTCAATACAAATTATTATTTCTCCCACTTGTATCTACATTTTTTTTAATCGAGTTGCTTGTTAATAGGAACTTTTCAATTTATTGTATTAATTATTTGGACGAATTAGAATTCAAGTCAAATTTACTGTCATCTGATTGTATAAGTACAACCCAGCAAAAGAGTGTTCTCTGGTCCTCAGTGCAAAACACGCAGACACACAACCAGATGTAACGCACATACGGACAAACAATACATAAGCAGGACAAGTATTTTATCTATACAAATAAATACTGTTTTGTACAAATGAGAGTTTTGGATGGGTAGTGAGAGCAGTTCCTTTGGTCATTCAGCATTTTCACTGCTGGGGGAAGAAGCTGTTTCTTAGCCTGATGATGCTGGCTCTGATACTCCTGTATCTCTTCCTTACTGCATCATTGACATATACTGGACTATCATGGTCCTATTCATCAGAAGTTATTTGGAGCAGGATGTGAATAACTTTGAGGCAAGGTTAAAATGCAGAAAAAAAATCAACTGCTGCAGTATTCGGTGAATGACATCTCTGGTAAATGGGCAACCCTAGTCAGGGGAAAAAAAAACATATTTATCAGGGAAAGATGTGTCTGGCATTTATCATCCTGGTAAATCTCAGCTGCATCCTCTCCAAAGTTTTCACATCCTTCCTGTAATGAGGCGACCAGAATTGAACACAATATTCCAAGTGTGTTCCAAACAGAGTTTAAAAAAGCTGCAACATTACTTCATGACTCTTGAACCCAATTTTCTGACTAATGAAGGTCACCACACCATAAGCCTTCTCAACTACCTATCAACCTGCACAGCAATCTTGAAAGAGCTATGGATTTGGACCCCAATGTCTCTCTGTTCTTCCATGCTAGAGAATCCTTACTTTAATTAGGTCCTCTTCCTTCATGTTTGACCTTCCAAAATGCATCTCTTCACATTTATCCAGATTGAATTCATCTGCCACTTCTCCGCCCAACTCTGCATCCTGTCTACATCCTGTTGTAACCCATGACAACCTTCTATACTACCCACAACACCTACAACCTTTGTCTCATCTGCATATTTAATATCCCTCAACTTCTTCATCCTGGTCATTTATGAAAATCACAAAGAACAGGAGTTCCAGTACAGATCCCTGCAGAACTCCACTAGTCACTAACCTCCGGGCAAAATACTTTCCGTCCACTACTACTCTCCGCTTTCTACATGAGAGTCTATTATGAATTTACACACTCAAGGTTCCATGGATACCATGCCTTATGACTTTTTGAATGAGGCTCTCATGGGGGACCTTGTCAAATGCCTTACTAAAATCCATATAGACCACATCTACTCCCCTACTTTCATTTATTTCCTATGTTACCTCCTCAAAAACCTCAGTTAGGCTCATGAAGCATGACCTTCCCTCACAAAGACATGCTGACTATCTCTGAGTACACTGCACTTCTCCACATGCTCATCGATCTTATCCTTAAGAATCCACTCCAATAGTTTTCACACCATTGACATAAGACTCAATGGTCTATAATTCCCAGGATTCTCTTCATTACCTTTTTTGAACAAAGAGATCACATTTATCATTTTCCAATCCTCTGGCACCTCCTCTGTGGCCAAGGAGGACTCAAAGATGATTTCCAAGTCACATGATGGAGTAGTGGCCAGTAGGGGAATACCAGCCCTCTCCAGAAAAGAAGAAATAAAGTGAAGGAAATACAAAGTTCAAGAAATACAAAACATAACAAATAAAAGATAAAGTTGTAGAGGAAAGAAAGAAAATGGCACCCAAGAAGGAAAAAGTTAAAACAACGGGGAAAAAAGAGGAAAAGACGCTGGAAGAGAAAGGAGAAGGCCTTGCATGCATGAAGAAACAGGGAGCCATCATGGAGAAGAGAGCCCATTCTCTGAGGTTGGTGATGACCCTGCAGAGTCATGACCCCCTGACCACTGGACTGCAAAATTGGCTCTCTGAGCCAAACAAAAGTGTGCAGTACACTTACTAAGGAGAAGGAGAACACCGATGGGAGGGGGGCTCAGCAGAGGAGTGGGCAAACACAACGCGACCAGCTAAAGGATACCCAACACCAAGACTCTCAGCTGGAAGAAGAGAAAAGCGACAGGAAAGGGAGTGAAAGGAAAGAAGAGGAGCAGCAGGAAGCCCAACAGATGAGTAGCCCAGAAGAAGAGGACCAACAGCAAGAAGCCAAGAAAGAAGAAGCCCAGCAAAGTGAGACAAGGAACTCATCAGGAAAGTCAGAAGAGACACAGATACAAGGAAGAGAAGAAAAAGACACAAACACAGGTACAGACACAGAAGAAGAGGAAGAAGAAGACCAAGATCTGCACAGAGAAATAGGTAAAACAGATGGACAGAATAAAGAAAGTTTTTTTCAAGAACAAATGAGAGCATTAAAAGAATGGTTGACATTAGAATTTAGTGAAATAAAAAGAAAAATGAAAAGTACAGAAGAAAAAGTGAATAGATTAGAGCTGGTCATGACAGAAATAGGAAAAAGATTAGAAAATGTGGAAGAATGAGAAACGGCTATAGAAATGGAAGTGAATGACTTCAGAAGAAAACTGGAAGAAAGTGATAAAAAAGTTAGAGTCAAAAGAGTTGTTAGCTCAGAAAATTGATATGTTGGAAAATTATAGTAGGCGAAACAACATAAAAATAGTGGGCCTAAAGGAAGATGAAGAAGGCACAGATATGAAGGAATTTATAAAAGAATGGATTCCAAAAGTCCTGGGAATGACAGAAATTCAGGAAGGAATGGAAATAGAAAGGGCACACAGAACACTAGCTCTGAAACCACAGACACGCCAAAAACCAAGATCCGCTTTAGTAAAATTTTTGAGATATATGACAAGAGAAAATATACTGCAGCGGGCAAGGAATAAAATTAGAGAAAACAATGAACCATTGGAATAGAAGGGTCAAAAAATACTTTTTAACCCAAACATAAGTTTTGAACTCTTAAAGAAGAGGAAGGAGTTTAATACAGCAAAATTGATTCTATGTAAAAAAGGTTATAAATTTATGTTAAGACATCCAGCTGTGCTTAAAATATTTATCCCTGGGAAGCAAAACAGACTGTTCTCTAATCCGGAGGAAACACGAGAATTTGCAGAACCCCTGCAGGACAGAAGGAGAGATGAAGAGTTGTAACAAGAATGAAGAACGGCAATAAAATATATATAAAGATGTTAAAATAATGTATATGTAAGAACTAAAGAAGGGAAAGAGAAGGGAAGAAAGGAAGTAAAGGGGAAAAAAAGGTGAATTTTATGTGTTTATATAAAAAATAAAAATAAAAAGTCTTCTGGGGGGGGGTTGGGTGGGAGAGAATAGCCGTCACTGCGAAATCAGTTGACACTTGCGAGCGGGTTCGCAATCCAAATGGAGAGGGGAGTTGTGGTTGCCCGGCAAGGAATAAGGGGCAACTCAGAGAGGGGGGGACATTTGGGGCTAAGGGAATATTGGATGTGGGAGTTGTTGAAGTATTTTATGTTTTAAATGTGTTGTCATACATTGAGTTTAAAAAGGGAAAACTAAGAGATGAAAATGGGGAAAAGGGGGATGAGAAAGTGGAAATGAGGTGTAAACAAGATATGAGATGGCCATATTAAATTATATGACTATAAATATTAATGGAATACATAACCAAATTAAACAGAAAAGGCTATTAAATTTACTGAAAAAAGAAAAAATAGACATAGCATTTGTGCAGAAAATTGAAGTGGAACATCATAAATTAAAGAGAGACTGGGTAGGGCATGTAGCGGCAGCATCATACAATTCAAAAGCTAGAGATATAGCTATATTAATTAATAAAAATGTACCAATCAATATAGAGGATGAAATAATAGATCCAGTAGGGAGGTATGTAATGATAAAGTGTCAGATATATTCAGAATTTTGGAATTTGCTCAATATATATGCACCTAATGAAGAGGATCAAAAGTTTATGCAAGATATTTTTTTGACGATTGTAGATACGCAAGGGAATATATTGATAGGAGGGGATTTTAACCTTAATTTGGATCCAATGTTGGATAAAACTGGACAAAAGACTAGCAAAAAGAATAAAGAGGCCATATTTATGATTAAATCAATGCAGGAAATGAAACTTATGGATATATGGAGGAGGCAGCACCCAAGAGAGGTAGGCATAAAACATACTCAAGGATTGATATGTTTTTGTTGTCGGCCAATATTCAAGGGAGAGTTGGGAAAACTGAATATAAAGCTAGATTGCTATCTGATCAATCACCCCTGTTATTAGCAATAGATCTGGAGGACATCCCACCAAGAACATATAGATGGAGGTTGAACTCCATGCTACTTAAAAGGCAGGAATTTAGAGAGTTTATTGAACGCCAAATTAAATCGTACTTTGAAATAAATACGGAATCAGTGAAAGACAAATTTATATTATGGGATGCAATGAAAGCTTTCATTAGAGGGCAGATAATGTTATGTAACTAAGATGAAAAAGGACTACAATCGGGAAATAGAACAGTTGAAAGGGAGATAGTAAGTACAGATAAGGAACCAGCAAAAAGGGATGATATAACAAAAAGAGAATTGGCAGACAAAAAAATAAAATATGAAACATTACAAACATATAAGCTGGAGTAGAACATAATGAAAATAAAGCAGAAGTATTATGAACTAGGAGAAAAAACAGACAAAATATTAGCCTGCCAACTTAAAAAAGAACAAACTAAAAGAACTGTATTGGGACCAAGGAAAAAGGACAAAATTATATAATCCAATGGAGATTAATGAGAACTTTAAGGAATTTTATGAACAATCCAAACTGAGAATGAGGGGAAAGATGATAAAACAGAAAAGTTTTTAGCTAAAATTGAACTGCCGAAATTGCAAGAAGAGGAACAAAACAAACTGATAAAACCATTTGAAACAGAGGAAGTACAGGATATATTTTTTTAAAAAGCTGCTGAACAATAAAATGCCTGGAGAGGATGGATTCCCAATTCTATAAAACATTTAGAGTTATTAATTCCTCCTCTCCTGGAATTAATGAACCAGATAGAAGAAACACAAAACTTGTCAGATTCATGTAAGACAGCAATAATTACAGTAATACCAAAGACGGGGAAGGATCCACTCACACCAGCATCATATAGACCAATATCTCTACTTAATTCAGATTATAAGATAATAGCAAAATTATTAGCAAACAGATTGGCCGATTGTGTACCAAAAATAGTAAATCTAGACCAAACTGGATTTATTAAGAAAAGATGAACAGCAGATAATGTCTGTAAATTTATGCAATTCAAGGAAATAAGATGCCAACAGTGGCTGTTGCCATCAGATGCAGATAAAGCCTTTGACAGGGTGGAATGGAATTATTTATTCAAAGTATTACAGAGGTTCAATCTACCAGAAAAATATATTAATTGGATTAAAGCATTATATAATGGACCATTGGCGAAGGTAACAGTAAATGGATATGTATTGAACCAATTTAAATTAAGTAGGTCAACTAGGCAGGAATGTCCATTATCTCCCTCACTGTTCGCTTTAGCAATAGAACCATTGGCAGAACTGATAAGAACAGAAAATAAAATAAAAGGGATAAAAATAAAGGAGGAGTATAAAATCAGTTTATTTGCAGATGACATCAGAGTACACTTAACAGAACCAGAAATATCAATAAAAGAACTACATAAGAAATTGAAGGAATATGGAGAAATATGGAGATATAAGATCAATGCAAATAAAAGTGAAGTGATGCCAATGAGTAATGCAGATTATACAGAATTTTAAAAAGAATCACTATTTAAATGGCAAACACAAGCAATCCAATACCTAGGTATTAGGTTAGATAATAATTTAAGCTACTTGTACAAATTAAATTATCAGCCACTAATAAAGAAATTGCAGGAAGACTTAGAACATTGGAAAGAATTACCGCTAACGTTGATAGGGAGGGTAAATTGCATTAAAATGAATGTCTTCCCAAGGATACAATACTTATTTCAGTCATTACCAATTCCCTTAGCAGAGAAATTCTTTAATGAACTAAAGAGAATAATAAGAAAATTTTTATGGAAAGAGGGGGAAACGGAGGATAGCATTAGATAAATTAACAGAGAGGTACAACCAAGGTGGTTTGCAGTTACCAAACTTTAAAAATTATTATCAAGCAGCACAATTAAGGTTTTTATCAGACAAGGGAAAAACCAGATTGGACTAAGATAGAGCTAGATAAAATAGGGGAGAAGGTACCAGAACATATACTTTATAAGTGGAATGAAAAGCTGGTACAATATAAAAGCTCACCAGTATTGCATCATTTACTCAATATATGGAAGAAGATTCACTTAGAAAGGAATAAAACAAATTACCAAATACCAAAATTATTATTGATGCAAAATCAGCTAATCCCTTTTACAATAGATAACCTTTCCTTTAGAGAATGGGAGAGAAAAGGAATTAATAGGATAAAAAATTGTTTTTTGGGAAATAATTTATTAACATTTAAACAAATGAAGTACAAATATGGAATAACTCATGGTAGAATGTTTGCATACCATCAACTGAAAGCCTACTTAAAGGATAAATTGGGAAACAGACTGAGATTACCAGAAGGAAGCAGCTTTGAATATGTGATTACAGACACAATGATAATTAAAAGATTTGTAACGAACATGTACATCTAGCTGCAAGATAAGGAAAATGATTAAATAAGCTATAAACGCAAACGAAAGTGGAAAAAAGATTTAAACAAAGATAAAAAATGAAACATGGGAAAAATTATGTTCTGGAACTATGAAGAATATAATAAACACAAGGTTATCCATCAGCCAGCTCCCCACTATGACTACCAGCCCCCCCACATCTCCATCGGGCACACAAAACTCAAAACGGTCAACCATTTTACCTATCTCGGCTGTACCATTTCATTGGATGCAAGAATCGACAACGAGATAGACAACAGACTCACCAAGGCAAATAGCGCCTTTGGAAGACTACACAAAAGAGTCTGGAAAAACAAGCAACTGAAAAACCTCACTAAGATTAGCGTATACAGAGCCATTGTCATACCCACACTCCTGTTCGGCTCCGAATCATGGGTCCTCTACCGGCATCACCTACGGCTCCTAGAACACTTCCACCAGCGTTGTGTCCGCTCCATCCTCAACATTCATTGGAGCGACTTCATCCCTAACATCGAAGTACTAGAGATGGCAGAGGCCGACAGCATCGAATCCACGCTGCTGAAGATCCAGCTGCGCTGGGTGGGTCACGTCTCCAGAATGGAGGACCATCGCCTTCCTAAGATCGTGTTATATGGCGAGCTCTCCACTGACCACCGTGACAGAGGTGCACCAAAGAAGAGGTACAAGGACTGCCTAAAGAAATCTTTTGGTGCCTGCCCCATTGACCACCGCCAGTGGGCTGATATCGCCTCAAACCATGCATCTTGGCGCCTCACAGTTCGGCGGGCAGCAACCTCCTTTGAAGAAGACCTCAGAGCCCACCTCACTGACAAAAGACAAAGGAGGAAAAACCCAACACCCAACCCCAACCAACCAATTTTCCCTTGCAACCGCTGCAACCGTGTCTGCCTCTCCCGCATTGGACTTGTCAGCCACAAACGAGCCTGCAGCTGACGTGGACATTACCCCTCCATAAATCTTCGTCCGCGAAGCCAAGCCAAAGAAAGAAGAAGAATGCATGATACAGTACAATTGATTTCACAGGTTATTATCACGCCCCAAAAGTTTTTTAAAAATGGGATCCAACATTATCAGATAGATGCTTTTGCTGTAAGAAAGAAATGGAAACAACAGTACATGCAATATGGGTATGTGAGAAAATGAAAAAGTTTGGGAAGATCTAAATCGGATATTAAATAAAATCACAAAAAACAACATACCAAAAAATCCAGAGATCTTTCTTCTAAATAATATAAGAAGTAAGGAATTAGGCCTCAAACTGGATGAAGTGCAAAAAAGATTTATTATGATAGCCTTAGCGGTAGCAAAAAAATGTACAATGTCAACTTGGAAATCGGAAGAGAGCCTAAGAATACAGCAATGGTACATGGAAATGAATAAATGTATTCCATTGGAAAAAAATACATATAATTTAAAAAATAAAGTTACATTATTTGAACAAATTTGGGAACCGTACATGGAACATAACAGAGAGGGCTTGCCTCGGACCTCCAGCCCCTAAAATGATAAGAAGACAAAATGTGTAAAAGTAGATGACACACTTTTCTCTTGTTTATTTTTCATTGTGTGATGACATTGTTTAATGGTTATATTGTATTGTATATGTTGAATGTTTATTAGTTTTGGAGGGGGATGGGAAGGGGGGAGGGAAGATAGGGGGGATAAAAGGGGAGAAAATGGCCCTGTGTATATTTAAGAGGGAAATGTTTGTTTGTATTTTGGTTTATATGGTTCACAGTGTGAAAAATAAAAAAAATATATAAAAAAAAATTTAAAAGATGATTTCCAAAGCCCTAGCAATCTTTTCCCTCATTTTTTTCAGTAACCTGGGTTATATCTCATCTGGTCCTGGAGAATTGTCAATCCTAATGTTTTTCAGAAGATGCATCACTTCCTCTTTCTTAACTTCAACATAGTCCAGCACATAAACTTATTCTATACTGACCTCACATTGACCAAGGCCCCTCTCTCTAGTGAACATTGAAGCAAAATATTCAAATTGGACCTCCTCTGCCTCGAGACACGTTTCCTCCTGTGCTCTTCTCAACCTTCTACTTTTCAAGTATACACAGAATGCCTTAGGCTTTTCCTTAATCCTAGTTGCCAAGACCTTCTCATACCCCTTTCTAGCTCTCCTTTCTTTCTTTTTCAATCTTTTATAATAAATTACAGTACAATGTAGAAAAGGGAACATAACTGAAAATACAAGATACATACTTCTTTGGCTTGGCTTCGCGGACGAAGATTTATGGAGGGGGTAAAAAGTCCACGTCAGCTGCAGGCTCGTTTGTGGCTGACAAGTCCGATGCGGGACAGGCAGACACGATTGCAGCGGTTGCAGGGGAAAATTGGTTGGTTGGGGTTGGGTGTTGGGTTTTTCCTCCTTTGACTTTTGTCAGTGAGGTGGGCTCTGCGGTCTTCTTCAAAGGAGGTTGCTGCCCGCCAAACTGTGAGGCGCCAAGATGCACGGTTTGAGGCGTTATCAGCCCACTGGCGGTGGTCAATGATACAGTACAATTGATTTCACAGGCAGGCACCAAGAGATTTCTTTAGGCAGTCCTTGTACATTTTCTTTGGTGCACCTCTGTCATGGTGGCCAGTGGAGAGCTCGCCATATAACACGATCTTGGGAAGGCGATGGTCCTCCATTCTGGAGACGTGACCCATCCAGCGCAGCTGGATCTTCAGCAGCGTGGACTCGATGCTGTCGACCTCTGCCATCTCGAGTACTTCGACGTTAGGGGTGTAAGCGCTCCAATGGATGTTGAGGATGGAGCGGAGACAACGCTGGTGGAAGCGTTCTAGGAGCCGTAGGTGGTGCCGGTAGAGGACCCATGATTCGGAGCCGAACAGGAGTGTGGGTATGACAACGGCTCTGTATACGCTTATCTTTGTGAGGTTTTTCAGTTGGTTGTTTTTCCAGACTCTTTTGTGTAGTCTTCCAAAGGCGCTATTTGCCTTGGCGAGTCTGTTGTCTATCTCATTGTCGATCCTTGCATCTGATGAAATGGTGCAGCCGAGATAGGTAAACTGGTTGACCGTTTTGAGTTTTGTGTGCCCGATGGAGATGTGGGGGGGCTGGTAGTCATGGTGGGGAGCTGGCTGATGGAGGACCTCAGTTTTCTTCAGGCTGACTTCCAGGCCAAACATTTTGGCAGTTTCCGCAAAGCAGGACGTCAAGCGCTGAAGAGCTGGCTCTGAATGGGCAACTAAAGCGGCATCATCTGCAAAGAGTAGCAGCATGTACAGCATATATATATATATATATATGTATATATATATATATATATATGTATATATATATATGTATATATATATGTATATATATGTATATATATATATGTATATATATGTATATATATATGTATGTATATATATATATATATATATATGTATATATATATATATGTATATATATATATGTATGTATATATATATGTATATATATATATATGTATGTATATATATGTATATATATATCTCTCAACATAAAACTTCCGACAGTATAAACTCAGTCCCCCCTCCACTGCACTGGATGAAGACAGAATAGCTCTCCTAATTCCATATAATACCATATAATTCTCATGAGCCCTTCCTGTCTTTTGTTTCCTAACCCTTCTGTATGCTTCTTTCTTCCTCTTAATTAGCTGTCTCACCTTTTTCTCAACCACAGTTCCTTATCCTTCTATTTATCCCCCCTCTCGTTGGGGCAACCATATCGAGAACCTCACAAGTGGTCCTCCAAGATCATCTGTTCCAATTTTTACTCTCCCAAGTTCTTGCCTAATTCCATCGTAATTAGTCCTTCCCCAATTAAACACTTTACCATTTGGTCTACTCCTATCCTTGTCTATAGCTATGCCCAAGATCAGGGTTGTGGTTAAATGCTCTCTGCCGAGAGGCCTTTCACCTTACCAGGTTCATTACCCAGTACTAGGTCCAGTATGGCTTAACAACATGCTGTGTCAGGAATCCTTCTTGGACACACCTGATAAATACTGCCCCATCTATCCCTCTTCCAGTAAGGAGGTGCCTGTCAATATTTGGGAAGTTGAAGTCTCCCATAACAAGAGTTGTTATTTCTGCACCATTCCAAAATCTGCCTACTTGTCTGCTCCTCAGTGTCATGAGGGCTGTTTGGTGGGGGGGGTGGGGGGGGGCCTGTAGACTACTCCCAATATAGTGATTGCTTCTGACTTCTGCCCACACTGACTCGGTAGACAATTCCTCCACACCTGTGATACTATTCCTAACCAGTAATGCTACACTCCCTCCCTTCTTTTACCTCCCATCCTATTCCTTTTAAAACATTTAAACTCCAGTTACTACATCGGCTAATCCTGTCTTTGCATCATCCAAATATTAGTAATGGCCTTAATTCCACATGCTTATCCATGCTCTTAAGTTCATCTCTCTTATTCCTAATACTTCCTGCATTGAAATTAACACATTTCAAACCCTCCACAGCCTGTCCTTACTCTCAAACTCACTACACATTGCATTAACCTTTCCACCATCTGTCTTTTTTTCTGCCCTCTCATTCTGGTTCCCATTCCCCTCCCAACAAACTAGTTTAAACCCCCTGGAGCTGTACTAGCACACACTTCCTGCAAAGTTATTGGTCCCCTGCATTATTCCCACCATGCAGTCTTAACATCATCTTTTTCCACCCCCACTCCTCTATCTGCTCTGGCACTCTGGTTCCCAACCCCCTGCAAATCTAGTTTTGATTTTTGAATGAATTTTGATATTTAAATTTTTCAAGTTAATGATTGTGTCAAACTTCAAATGTGAAATAGAATCTGTTAGATCATTTCTGTCTAATTGGAATCTAAATCTGAAACTGCAGTTTCCCAAAATCTCATTTTTGTAGCCCATAAAATTTATTTTTCAGATGGGCAACCTGAACAGAAAAGTAAAAATGTTATTCAGTGCACCTGAAATAGAAATATTTGTTTCTGGGTTACTGCTGCGATGAATTTATTCATGATTTGTGCTATAAAATTGTAACACAAATTATTTTTCATTATTTTAATCAGTTTCATTTATCAAATATTTATTTTTTTAAATTGTATGCAATTGTGAAATAATGCAATTTTACTCAACCTTATAGATTATTATATAATTGAGTATTTTACACTTCCTCAATGACTTGTTCCTTTGAGGAATTTTCATCAGCGATTTAAAAAAAAATATAACAATATCCTGATGAATTTAGTATCTGTGTAGCATTATGTTGTAACTGATAATTCCAAATTCAGTTTGCATATTGTAATGAATTGAGTCTGTTTTCATCTTTGTTTATGTTAAGGGGTGGGTGGGTCATAAATTTTCTGCCATGAAGTGCTAGATTGTGATAGATGTGATACATTTCTTATTTGAATAACCAGATGACCTTTAAATTCTTGGATTGCATACAAAACATTTCTGAAACAATATTTCAGCCAGCTAGAGTTGTACTTTGATGGGAGAAGTCTGTATGCTTAAGACTGCCACTGCTAATTTAGTGCAACTCAAGAAATGTTTTGCTGCGTTATTTATTTTGAAGAAGCAACTGACTATTATTTCAATATGTTGTTTTGTTCACTAAACAATGTTGTTTTCAATAGTAACGGTAAAAATATAAATTTTAATCTGCTTATCGGAAAATAACGATAGATTTTTTCTTTAGGTGAGCCGTGATTCTGCAATACACATTTGGGATGTGGAGGTATTGAAGCCACTGTCAATTTTAAAAGGGCATCATCAATTTGGGGTTTGTGCCGTTGATTTTTCAGGTAAGGCTAATGGTATTGCTGTGTCAGTGATCCATATTGAAGTAAAATTAATTCAGTATACTGCTAACAACCTTTTAGTGTGTTCTAATTAATTCCTTCTATCTTTTTGCTGAATTTGATCCTCTTTTGTACACCCATGCAAATTCAGTGGATGGTTATAACTGATGTATTTTGTTTTTACGATTTGGGTACACTTATTTATACAAGATTATTTATTTTTATTGTTGAATGCACTGTTGTTTCTAAAACTTGTTTGCTCAGCTTGGAATGCTTACCTTTCTATTTAACCTCTCCTCTTTCCTGCTTGCATAATTTAGAATGTTATTGAATATTTTTAATCTAGCAAAGATCCTAATGTACTTCACAGGACCTTTATCAGACAAAATTTGACATTAAAACAAAGTAATAATGGGACAGGTGACCAAAAGCTTTGCAAAGTGAATAGGTTTCATGAGACTTGGAGGGAGAGGTGCAGAGGTCAAGGAGTGAAAGACCTGTCTTGAAAAATACCAGCCGATGGCTATAAATGGGCAGTTGTGCAAAGTTCTCATGTTGCAAGCTGGGTGGAGGTTACAAGGATGTGGTGAAGACTGAGAATGGATCCCAGAAGTTTATTTTGTCTCGAGGTGAATGAAAAGATGTGGAGTTAGTGAAGGAAAGGATACGGAGAAAGTATCAGCCATGATATTATTTTGTGGTAGAGTAACTGTGAGTGATCAAATAGATGATGTCTGCTTTTATTTCTTGTACTTGTGTCCTAGGATAACAATTTTAAGCTGGTGATAGAACTTAATGTGAACCAGTATTGGTTAGTGAAAATAGAGGAGTTAGATGAACATGAGTTGACATGGATTGGAAGTTTGGGATGAACTGAACTTTATGAAGGCTAGAAAATTGAGATTTGACCAGAAAGTGTGAGTATGCTAGGATCTAGAGGTAACAAAATTTGGTAAAAATTTCAGCAATGTATCAGTGGTGTTGGGGTTGAAAAGGGTAGTTTTATTAATTATACATTCATTTTTGAGGTCATTGTCCATCCCATCTTGAGAAGGTGGTGAAGAACCACTGCTGTGAAGCTTTATGGTGTTGGTACACTATGGTGCTGTTCAACAGGGGGATGATGCAGGATTGGAGCCCATCTGGTAATATTTCCAAATCAGCATGGCATGCAACATGAAGAGGAGCCTGCAGGTGGTGTTGTTTGCAAACAAAATTGGAGCAGATGTAGTTAAAGTCTGCAGATGCTGGGATCGAGTGCACTGCACAATCATCCTGAGCATGGACTCTTCAGAAATAAGTGGGGTGGGGGGGGGGAGAAAGAGAGGTGGGAGAAAAGGGCAGGAGAGGAGCACAGGCTAATAGGTAAGAGGTCCTAGGTAGTTGCAGGTGGGAGGGTAGAAGAGAAAAAAGCTGAGAGGTGAGGGGGAGGGTAGCTCTTTGATAGGAGAGGGAAGGGAAGGGTGTGGGGAGTTTGAGAAACAATGATTTGGGGAAAAGATTAATGACAATTGGAGGTCAACGTCGATGTCGTCTGGTTGGCGAGTGCCCAAACAATTTGGGGATGGCCTAAGTGCATGAGGCCATGTACAGACATGTGTGGGAATGATGTGTGGAATTAAAAAGGTTGCCCACTGGGTAGTCTTTGATGTTGCAGTGGGCAGAACAAAGGTGTTCAATTAATCAATTTCCCAATCAACGTCCAGTCTCACCAATGTAGAGAAAGCCACATCAAGAGCAGCGGATACAGTAAATGACCACTGTAGATTCACGAGTTTCACTTCACTTGAAAGGCAGAATGGTGGTGAGAGAGAAGGTGTAGGTGCAAGTGCAGCATTTCTTGTAGGTCCCAGGGCAGCGATTTGTAGGAAGAGATGAATGGACGAAGGGGTCTCAGAGGGAGCGGTCCCCACAGAAATCGGAGAGACATGGACGATATGTCTTGTGGTGGGATCACATTGTAGGTGGCAGATGTATGTTAGATGAGGAGACTGGTGGAATGGTGTGTGAGGACATGAGGAACCCTGAACTTGTTGTGTCTCGGGGCAGAAGGAGCTAGAGCAGATGTGCAGAAAATGGAAGAGATGTGGGTAAAGACCGAGTTGATGGTGGTAGAGGATGTCATGGTCACGAACCTACCAAGACCTGGTGCCACGAGTGTTCGTTTGGAATGATGTGTGTGGAAGGTGGTGTGCATGTGCAAGCCGTCCACCGTTCATAATGCACATGGTCAGAGTGATGAATTGCAGATGACGCTCATGTAAATAAACCAATGGGGAGGCAAGTTGAGTGGCGTGAGGTTCATGCTGGTGGGGGGGGAGGAAAGGGACAATTAAAGACAGTTGGAAGAGCAAAATTGTATTTGATTTTGGATAGAATATTTAAATTACACTGCTACAAGTGGTGACCCTGCTGGTTCACAACATCTTCTGGTGAAAATGGATAGATATGAGGATAAACTGGTTACGGGAGCAGATGGGGAGGATAAACTGGAAGTTCCCAACCTTTTTATGAACAATCCTCACACTTGGTTCTCCATTCTCAAGGCACATTTCTCCTTACTTAATATTACAAGCCAGAAGACTAAATTTGGTGTACTCATTGCACACGTCCCAGAGAGCATTGTTGCGAGGTAGATGTTCTAATTAGGTGAAAACGGCCCATACGATTCCGTGATGGCTGCTATTTTAGAGCAAATGCAGCCATCTCGAAGAGCTTCTAGCTGACGATAATCTCGACAATAGGAAGCCGTCACAGATGGTCAGAAAATGGCACAGGCTAGCTGGTGAAGACATTATTGATGGAGACATTTGGAAGCAGAAATTTCTTCATTGTTTTCCTTTCCAAATTCAAGGATGATTGGTAGGAGTTTTTTGGATGTCCACTCTGGATTATTGGTGATGCATGCTAACCACATGATGGCCACAGCCTCTCAATGCAGTAGAGGTTTCACCAGTGGCCCCCAATCACCAAGCAGCATTGGAACAACATGCTGCCACACAAATTCAACAGTGGCAAACTGAGCTCGAGCAACTGATCAGATCTGAGTTTTATCAACACAACGACGTCCTCTTCATTTCCAGCCTAATTGGAATCATGCTGGATAGGGATTAGGTAGAGGTGATGGATAACATAACATAACATAACAATTACAGCACGGAAACAGGCCATTAGGCCCTTCTAGTCCGCACCGAACCAAACACCCCTTTCTAGTCCCACCTCCCTGCACAATGCCCATAACCCTCCATCTTCTTCTCATCCATATACCTGTCCAACCTTTTCTTAAATAATACAATTGACTCCGCCGCCACTATTTCTCCCGGAAGATCATTCCACACGGCTACCACTCTCTGAGTAAAGAAGTTCCCCCTCATGTTACCTCTAAACCTCTGCCCCTTAATTCTTAACTCATGTCCTCTTGTTTTAATCTTTCCTCCTCTTAACGGAAATAGTCTATCCACATCCACTCTGTCTATCCCTTTCATAATCTTAAATACTTCTATCAAATCCCCTCTCAACCTTCTACGCTCCAAAGAATAAAGACCTAATCTGTCCAATCTCTCCCTATACTCTAGATGCTTAAACCCAGGTAACATTCTGGTAAACCTTCTCTGCACTCTCTCCACTCTGTTTATATCCTTCCTATAATTAGGTGACCAGAACTGCACACAGAACTCCAAATTAGGCCGCACCAACGTCTTATACAATCTCAACATCACCTCCCAACTCCTATATTCCATGCAATGATTGATAAAGGCCAGCATACTAAAAGCCTTCTTCACCACCCTATTCATGTGAGTTTCTACCTTCAGGGAACGATGTACCGTCACTCCTAAATCTTTCTGCTCTTCTGTATTCCTCAATGCTCTCCCATTTACCACGTATGTCCTATTCTGATTCTTCTTACCAAAATGAAGCACCTCACACTTATCAGCATTAAATTCCATCTGCCATTTTTCAGCCCACTTTTCTAAGCAGCCCAAATCCCTCTGCAATCCTTGAAAACCTTCTTCATTATCCATTATTCCACCTATCTTAGTATCGTCTGCATATTTACTAATCCAATTCACCACCCCATCATCTAGATCATTAATGTATATAACGAACAACAATGGGCCCAATACAGATATACAGATCCTTGAGGCACACCTTGAGGTCACCGGCCTCCAACCTGACAGACAATTATCCACTACCACTCTCTGGCCTCTCCCTTTCAGCCAATGTTCAATCCATTTGACTATCTTAAAATTTATACCTAAAGACTGCACCTTCCTAACTAACCTTCCATGTGGTACCTTATCGAAGGCCTTCCTGAAGTCCATATAGACAACATCCACTGCGCTACCCTCATCCACATTCCTAGTCACCTCTTCAAAAAATTCAATCAGATTGGTCAAACATGACCTTCCTCCCACAAATCCATGTTGAGTGCTCCTGATCAGACCCTGTCTATCCAGATGTTTATAAGTACTATCTCTAAGAATTTTCTCCATTAATTTACCTACCACAGACGTCAAACTTACAGGCCGATAGTTGCCAGGCTTCCTCCTTGAACCCTTTTTAAATTACGGAACCACATGCGCAATGCGCCAATCCTCCGGCA
Source organism: Narcine bancroftii (assembly GCF_036971445.1). NCBI lineage: Eukaryota > Metazoa > Chordata > Chondrichthyes > Torpediniformes > Narcinidae > Narcine > Narcine bancroftii. The sequence goes on from NC_091470.1 coordinate 37,378,098, forward strand.
CTATCCCCATATCTAATGACTTTTGGAAAATTACCGCCAGAGCCTCTGCTATTTCCTCCTTCACTTCTCTCAATGTCCTGGGGGAGATCCCGTCTGGTCCCGGAGACTTATCCACCTTTATATTCTTCAAAAGCCTTAAAACTACACCTTTTGTAATCTCTATATTCCCCATATTTACCCAATTTGCTTTTTTTATCTCACATCTCCCAATATCCTTCTCCTTAGTGAATACCGAAGAAAAGAAACTGTTCAATATCTCCCCCATTTCTCTAGGCTCCACACACAGTTTTCCGCTCTGATTTTCTAAGGGACCAATTTTGTCTCTAGCTTTCCTCTTACCATTAACATATTTGTAGAACTCTTTTGGATTAGTTTTCACCCTGCTTGCCATAGTTTTCTCGTACCTTCTTTTAGCTTTCCTAATTCCTCTCTTAAGATTCCTCTTACATTCAATGTATCTTTCAAACATCTCCTTAACTCCATGCTTCTTATATCTAATGTACACCTCCCTTTTTCTTCGAACCAAGTTTCCAATATTCCTTGAAAACCACGGCTCCCTCAAACCTTTTGCCCCTCCTTTTAACCTAACAGGAACATAAAGCTTTTGCACTCTCAAAATCTGATCTTTAAAAGACTTCCATCTCTCTACTACATCCTGCCCATAAAACAAATTGTCCCAATGCACACCCTGCAAGTCCTTTTGCATCTCCTCAAATCTAGCTTTTCCCCAATCAAAAACCTCAATCCTTGGCCCTGATTTCTCTCTTTCCATAATGACATTGAAGCTGATGGCATTATGATCACTGGACCCGGAGTGCTCGCCAACACTAACCTCCGTCACTTGACCCATCCCATTTGCCAACAGTAGATCTAACACTGCTCCTTCTCTGGTCGGCACCTCTACATATTGTTGTAAAAAACTATCTTGCACACATTTCACAAACTCTAACCCATCCAGTCCTTTCACAGAATGTGTTTCCCAATCTATATGTGGAAAATTAAAATCTCCCATAATTACAACCCTGTTCTTATCACAAATATCTACTATCTCCCTACAGATTTGCTCCTCTAGGTCTCAGTCCCCTCCGGGTGGTCTTTAATACACCCCTACAAGTGTAACCTCTCCTTTCCTACTCCTCAGTTCCACCCAAATAGCCTCCGTGGATGTGCCCTCTAATCTATCCTTCCTAGGCACCGCTGTAATATTTTCCCTGACAAGCAATGCAACCCCACCTCCTCTTGCCCCTCCGACTCTATCACACCTAAAACAACGAAACCCAGGGATATTCAGTTGCCAATCACATCCCTCCTGCAACCATGTCTCACTAATCGCTACCACATCATACTTCCAAGTATCAATCCACACCTTCAGCTCATCCACCTTTTTTACTATACTCCTGGCATTAAAATATATGAATTTCAGAGATTTCCCAATTTTTAATTCCTGTTTTCCCTCATCTTTAATAACAACATTATTTACTTTTCCTGCCAATTGCCCTTCATCTTCTTCCAGAGCATTTCCCTTCTCTATCACCTGCCCATCCATATTCAAATACTTACTACAAACTTTCTTTGTTTGCATTCTAACCTTCTCCTTACTGCTCTGTACTATTTTGTTCCCTCCCCCCCAACCATTCTAGTTGGAGACACCAGAGATTTGATGCTGCAGCTTGGCTGTGCCAGCCACCTTGCGACTTCTGTAAATGGCATCTGGGAAAATGAGGCTGCCTAGCAGAAGAGGCGATTACTGCTCATGGGCATGTCAGCTGCAATCTGTTCCTTAAAGACAATCTCTTGGGTACTCAATTTCTGGTGGATTCCAGTGCAGACATCTCTGGTCCAACCTACTTCTCAAGAATGCAGACAACCTAACGTATCACACGTGTTCTATCCACCACAAATAAGTCCCATATTCAGACATACAGCCAGCTATCACTGACGCTGGATTTTGGGTTGCGTAAGCCATTCAGTTGGGTATTCACAGTTACAGAGGTGGTGAATTCCATTTCAGGAGTGGATTTTCTATCACATTTCACCCTCCTTGTAGATTTAAAGAATAGCTGTGTAGTGGACCACTGTTCTTGTTCGCATTTCTCATCCATCAAAGGTCATCACCCATCTTCCAAGTCTCCAGCCATCTACCTGCCCATTTCAGAGATGGTTTAAGAAACCCGTGGTCCCCCGGTATCAGCATATGCACGTAAATTGCCCCCGTTCTGCTTCAGGATAGCAAAGGCAGAATTTGATCATATGCAGGAGCTGGGAATTGTTTGTAGGTCCAGTAGCTGCTGAGCATCCCCACTGCATATGGGGATGTCTCTGGGAGATTGACAACCATGTGGTGATTACCATGCATGGAATAATGCCACCATCCCCAATTGTACAATACTCCAAATTTGCAAAATCTCTCAGCCAACCTGCACGGTAAATGGGTATTCATTAAAATAAACTTGCTGTGTGCTTACTATCAGATTCTGGTGGAACTTTCAGATATTGCAAGACGGCAATGATTACTCCTTGGAGGCAATCCAGAGGAGGTTCACCAGGTTGATCCCAGAGGTGAGGGAGTTGACCTACAAGAAGAGACTAAATCGTCTGAGAATATACTCACTTGAATTCAGAAGAATGAAAGGAGATCTTATAGAAACGTATAAAATTATGAAAGGGATAGATAAGATAGAGGCAGGAAAATTGTTTTCACTGGTAGATGAGACCAGAACTATGGGACACAGCCTCAATATTGAGGGGAGTAGATTTAAGACTGAGATGAGGAAAAACGTTTTCCCACCAGAGAGTAGTGAATCCATGGAATTCTCTACCCAGGGAAGCGTTGAGGCTAAACATATTTAAGGTTCAGTTAGATAGATTTTTGCATAAACAAGGAATTAAGGGTGTAGTGTGCGTCGAAAGAACCAAAGACTTGTTGATCCAAATCAAGGCTTTTATTAACTAAAAGACTGGAGCATATCACAAGTAGGTCGACCAGTCCAGAAGGACCTGGTCTGGCTAGGAGCAATCAAAGACCTGCCAGTAGGTGTGGCTACACTCTCACCCAATCACAGTCATCCTACACTACAATCTGTACATATACACATTGGTGATAGAGTCTGTACTATCACAAAGGGATATGGGGAAAAGGAAGGTAGGTGGAATTGAGTCAATGATCAGATCAGCCATGATCTTATTGAATGGCGGAGCAGGCTCGATGGGCCCGATGGCCTACTCCTGCTCCTATTTCTTATGTTTGTATTTTGAGTTTCTCGGAAAGCTGTTTGGATTACGGAATGTAACTCGGTTTCAGCAATTTATGGATCCCATCCTCTCTGGTTTCAATTTTGTTTACTTACATTGATGACATCCTTGTGGTGAGTGTCAATGAACAGGAACAAAAGATCATCACTCGAGGAAAACCTGCTTCTGCAGCCACCTGTCCAGTCCATTCAGAATTTTACATGTTTCAGTGAAATGCCCTCTCATTCTGTATGCTAACCTCTTACTTTGGCTGGTTTTTCCTTTCCCAAATAAGAACAGAATTGCACATGAGAGTCCAGGTATGCCAAATCATTTAAATACTCTTGTATTTAGAACCTCTTGCAATGAATGTAAACATGGAGTGAGACATTAATGGGGAATTAACCAGTTAAGGGCCTAATGGAAAAGGAAAACAACCAGCACTCTGGCATCAAATGAGGGAAAATCATGATTGACAGTCTGTTTTGTTACTCATATCCCTGACATCAGCTGATGCTGGCGTCCTGATTAAACCAGTGGAAAAAGGACAGCAAAAGCTGTCACTGTCCCAGTTAAAGATGCCCCAGTGGAAACAGCACAAACAGCTTCCTATCCGAAGACACTCCACAGCTAATTAACTGGAATGGTAGTGGATATAGTGGATAAAGGGCTACTGACTGGTGTACAAGGACAACCAGTTCACTTGTGCGGCATTTCCAAGCTGAGGGCCCTGCAGGATTTGAGATGGTGGGAAAGCTTTGGGTCTCAGAAGATGAGAATAGTTTGCATCCAAATTATGGAGGTGGAAATGGGTAAATTTCCAAATTAAGACCTGAATGATACCTGGAACTTGCTGCATCTATGTTCCATTTATGGTAACTGTGACCTCCTGAACTCCTGCTGTTAATTTTGGTAACTGATGTTGCTTTCACGCACCTGTGATTGCTTAGTTATTGCTCTTCTGGTTTCAAACTTTCATATCTTCTTATCCCCTGCACCTTTTTTTCCCTATTCCCTGGCCTTGCTCAAGGGTGAGATGTCTCAAACAATCAAATCACATAATTTCTGCTTAAAACACTAAGTTTGAATGCAGATACTTTGTCAAGTTTGGCTCAAGCCTGAAATGTTGGTTATATATCTTTGCCTCCTATGGACATTGGGACCTGTCACATTTGTGGCCCGAAATGTGAAATTGATAACACCATCAACACATGATTTACCTGTTGAACATCAGCGTGTCTTTATTTCTCTGCTTCCATTATTCCTCCATTTCGCGTCTGCATATAACACTCGCATGCCCTCTCACTTCCGGTCAGGTTAATACCTCAACCTCTATCTGCATACATCTCATGCATATTCATTATCATGACAACCCTCCTTTCACCAGAAATAAACTTTATATCTTTATGTGTCTTAACCTTTCAATCTAAGTGTATATCTCGTATGAATATCACCGAACATAATACATTGCTGTGTTTCTTTCTGTTTAAATGCAAACACTTTAACACTATCAATAGCATTTTTCTGCCTTCAAACCAACAAAAGCAACATCAAATTCCCTCTTCACAAAATGTAATGTAACCATGTTATAACCAAATGTAATATAATGGCTCAACATTTCTTCTGTAGTTATACTAATACAATGGTCACCTCATATGCAAAATGTACACGTTTAAAATTATACTTTTTTTTTTCATTTAATACCAAATAGTCGACCAAAACAAAAATGCAATTCTTACAGCACTCATACATGTACTTTATGATGTATTTATCAAAATCACTGTCCAAATGTTCCCCTTATCATTCCTCTTCCTGCATCAAAATATTTCTGATTGTTGGTTACTGTTACTGATGGTCCAAAGTCAAACCACGTCAAGTATAAAATAAATGTTGGGCACACAGTTTTCTTTTTCTAATAACGCTAAACACAACAAAACAGCGATGATCCAAGTAATCATAGCACAACTTCGCAAAGGTCTCTTTCTCAGAGTTCGCGAAGGTTTCCTTCCTGACATCCACATATACACATTCACTGCATGTTTCACAAGGGCAGCGTTTGGCGTACACCCTTTTCATTATTTCTCTTTTTTTTCACAATCATCACACATTTCCACTTTTCCTTGGCGTGTATCATTACTGCGCTTCCACCGAATCAATGCACTTTTTTTTTCTTCATCGAAACTCATTCCAACTATCACAAACTTTCACTTTCATGATAATGTGGGCACAATTAGAAAAATGGTGCAAAATCTTCATATTGCTTAGGTGGTTTCCTGTCCTGTCTCATCCTTCCTGCAATGCTACTGTCGCGACTTGGTTGCTCACCCTCAGCACCAGAAACACTGCTTGCTACGGCCTCTGGTGTTTCTGGTACTCTGGCCACTTCATCGGGAAAACTGGTAACTACCTCTGAAACGTTGTCTGATCCCTCAGGTTGAGCAACTCATACTGGATTTCCAACCACTTCACTCGGTGCCACTCTATTTTGGTACTTTTTGACACCAGACACGTTTCTTTTGTACAGGACTCCAGCTGGAGACCTGACTGTCACCATTCTGCCGCTTCTGGATACAACAGTGTAAGGTTGATGGTAATAAGGTGTGTCTAGCTTACCACCACTCTCTTGCCTCACAAGAACATTATCTCTGGGCATGATGTCTGAGTACCTGGCCCCACGTCTCGAGTCTGCATCCAGCTTTGCTGCCCCCTTCTTTTCAGCATCGTGGTCCCTCATCTCCTGGTCATCCCTGATTTCCTTCAGTTCGGGCATTTTTGTGTGGATTTTCCTCCTGAAGAGTACTTCTGCTGGACTTTTTCCTGTGGTTGCATAAGGGATTGCCCGATAGACAGCTACATGCTTCTCTCCAGTTCTGTCCTTCTGCATGAGCGATCCATAGTCGTTTTTTGATGGACTGATTTTGTCTCTCTACTCCATTTAGGAGTTACTTTGTGATGGTGGATGCCTGTGGTGCTCATATATTCAGCAAATGTCTCTGAGATGAACTGTGGACCATTGTCAGAGTATAGCGTAACAGGCAATCTATGTCTCGCGAAGATCTCTGCCAACGCTTATATCGTTTTTTCAGTGGTCGTTGACCTCATCACAGCGTACTCATAGTATCTGCTGTAGTAGTCCACCACTACCATGATTGACTCGCCAGTTGGTAAAGGTCTGAGAAAATCAACAGCTGCATTGATCCACGGACCTGTCGGGAGTTTCGTACTCCAGATTGGCTCTGGGGGATTACTCCTACTTGTGAGTTGACACCCATGGCAGGTTTTGACAAATTTCTCCGCGTCTTTATCACAACCTGGCCACCATACTTCTGAGGTTTTGCTTGGTACCAACAATACCTAGGTGTCCTTCATGAGCTAATGATACGATCTTTGGTCTCAACCTCTGTGGTATCACCAATCTACAACCCCTCAACACACACTGCCCGATGCAACAAAGTTCATCTCTAATGGGAACATATGCCTTGTGAGTGCCCTTGTCCCATTATCCACTTTGGATACATTCTCTAACTTCCATGAGTTCTGGGTCATGTTTGGACTCTCTCTCGACTTCCCTTGTTATCACAGCTCCCGGTGTCAACTGGATAGCTACGAAGCATACAAAGCTCTCTGCTTCTGTCCCCAGTTCTGACTTGGATTGTGGGTATCCATCTTTCAACAATCTGGACCGGATCAGCAATGTTTGCTTTCCCAGCAATGTGGACTACTCTGTACTTGTACGGTTGAAGTCTGAGCACCCGTTGTTCTATCCTGGCACACGGTTTGGACCTGACGGCGTAGATCACCAATGGTTTATGGTCCGTGATGAGTTCAAATTCAATGCCATATAAATATGCATGGAATCTCTCGCAGGCCCATACAAGTCTGAGTGCTTCTTTCTCTGTCTGAGAATATCTCCTTTCAACGTCTGTCAAAGATCTGCTGGCATAGGCAATGATTCTTGGTCCCTCGTCATGCATCTGGACCAACACGGCTCCTAAACCAACAGGGCTAGCATCCACTATGACTTTGGTTGGTGCATCCGGATCATAATATCCAAGAGTATCGGCATTCGTCAGACTTTGTTTCAGAGCTGTGAATGCTTCCTTCTGCTCAGGGCCAAAATGGAATGGTACACCTTTCCTGGTTAGTTTCCTCAGTGGTTCTGCCAGTATAGCAAAGTTAGGGATGAACTTTGCGCAATAATTGACCAATCCCAAGAAACTCCTCATCTCCGTTGCATTCTGGGGTTCATGTGCATTGGCAACAGCTTTCACCTTGGCATCAGCTGGGTTCAGTCCTTCCCGTGTAAGCCTGTGTCCCATGAAGACACTGAACTGGCACTTGTCTCCATTCACAGTAAGGCCTGCCCCCTGTAGTCTGGATACCACAATCCTCAACCATCTGTCATGCTCTTCCTGTGTAGCTGCATGGACTATGATGTCATCAGAAATGTTGGCGACTCCAGGAATGCCTTGAATCACTCAATGGATTTCGTATTGGTAGATCTCAGGAGCTGCATTGATGCCGAACGATAGCCTCTTGTACTGGTACAATCCACAGTGAGTCACAAATGTTGTCACGTCCCTGGATTCTGGGTCCAGCTCTAGTTGATAATAGCCCCATTTTAAATCAATTTTTGAGAACACCTGACTGTTTGTTAACTCCTGGAGTACTTCTTCTACTGTTGGTATGGGGTGTCGTTCTCGAATTATAGCTTCATTGGCCATCCTCATATCAACACAGTCTCATGTCACCATTTGGTTTGGGCACGATCACTACTGGGCTGACCCATTGCGTTGAATGTTCTTCAGGTTCAATAATGTCTTGCTCAATCAACTCTTTGATTTTGGCCTCGTCTTTCCCACTAAGTCCAACTGGGGTTCTGCGCACTGGTGGCGTCTTGGGTTTGACCGTTTTGTCCACTGCTAGCTTTCGTTGTCGACCTTTCAGCTTTCCTACTCCCTGGAAAACTGCGGGGAATCATAAACGAGAACCACTGAGGAAACTAACCAGGAAAGGTGTACCATTCCATTTTGGCCCTGAGCAGAAGGAAGCATTCACAGCTTTGAAACAAAGTCTGACGAATGCCGATACTCTTGGATATTATGATCCAGATGCACCAACCAAAGTCATAGCGGATGCTAGCCCTGTTGGTTTAGGAGCCGTGTTGGTCCAGATGCATGACGAGGGACCAAGAATCATTGCTTCATATCCTCGTATGACTGAACTGAATTAACACGAGCTCCAATATGAAGTATTGCCAGATCTTGCGCCACGCGTCTACTCAGCAATGGTTCTCCCCTCTCATCTATTACAACAAACTCTGCTTCGGTGTGCTTGTCACCAGCTTCAACAGTCGCAGTGAAACATCCAATGGTCTGCAATGGCTTGGTTGCTGTGTATGGATACAGTTTCTTTGAACACTCCTTTGATGTACAAATGATCTTTTTTTTTTCAATTTCTCCCATAAGTGTCGGTCAATTACATTACTGTCACTGCCTGAGTCTACAATGACCGGAACTGTCACATCACCAATTATCACTAGGACTTTCTCACGATGGTCATCATTCAATGTAAACTGATAGTATTTCTGCCCATCCTAGTTGTCGTCATCTTCGTCACTTTCTGGGTCACCTATATGGCGAATAGTGCCTTGCTTTCTCTGTCCATAATTGACTTTCTTTCCAGGAGACTTTCCTTTCCCCTAAGCTTTGCCCTTAGAAGCTGTACTCTTCCCATTCTGGTTTGCATTTGACTTGCTTTTGCACTTCTTTGCAAAGTGGACTTTACCTCCACACTTTCTACAAACTTTGCCTTTTGCTGGGCAGCATGGGTCTTTTCCAAAATGACCTCTGTCTCCACCACTGTAACACTCCAAATCACATGTCGGCATATTTCTTGGCTGGCTATGGCTATGCAAGAGCCTATTTACTTGTTGACCAAGTTTGTCTTTACTGGGCTGGCTTGAGTTGTCTTTCAGTTTCATGGTATGAAATTGCCCCTCAACAGCCTCTAATGCAGCAACAATTGCTAAAGCATTGGTAAGTTTCAACTCACCCCCTTTTTCCAGCAATCACCTTCTGAGTTTGTCTGATCTACAGTGCTGCACGACTTGATCCAATAACTGGTTGTCCAAATCAGCTGCCATGTAATTGCATCCAACAGCCAGTTGTCGCAATCTCATCACGAACTGGGTGACCGTTTTCCCATCTTCCTGTTTTGTTTTCCGAAACAAATGGCATTGAAATGTGGCATTCGGTGTCACTACATAGTGTGCATTCAATACATCTACAGCTTTCTGGTATTCCTCCTTCCTTCCAGTATTCAAAAGCATCTTAAAAGTTTCCTGAACTGCAGGTCCTGCAGTGAAGAGAAGTAACGCCCTCCGCTGCGCTTTCTGTTCCGGCGTACTCCCATCGAGAAAAAGGCCATGACTGTCGGCATAAGCTTCGAACTCTTCAAGCCATGCCTTCCACTTCACACTTACAGTGCTTGCATCGCCCGTCGGGTCAAAATGAGGAACACCGCGAAGTGCTAGAAATTCAGCTCCAGTGACTGCCATGATGAAACGTTCCAGCTCAAAGCCACAGATTCAAAATCCAAAATGTTTCTCCTCGTCGCCAATGTCACATTTGTGGCCCGAAATGTGAAATTGGTAACACCATCAACACATGATTTACCTGTTGAATATCAGCGTGTCTTTATTTCTCTGCTTCCATTATTCCTCCATTTCGCGCCTGCATACAACACTCGCATACCCTCTCACTTCCAGTCAGGTTAATACCTCAACCTCTATCTGCATACATCTCATGCATATTCATTATCATGACAGGACCTGCTGAGTTTGTGTATTTACTAAGTTTAATGCTTATTTATTCCTGTCAAAATTTTCCACAAGGGTAATTAACCTAGTTTATAATTGATCAATGGTGATCATTGTTTTTTGAATATTTTATTTTTGATTTTCCAAGACTCACAAATCCAAAACAACTGTACAACCTTCTGAACAGTGATATTCAGAGTCCATTTCTCCCCTCCCCTCCACCCTTCTCCTTTCCCTCCTATACCCTAATACCACAAGGAAAAGATTATGTAAATTAAACAAACATAAAGAACCAAAAATATAAAGGAACCAAATATAAACCAAGAGTAACATAAAGTAAAATGAAAAGATACTAAACAAGAGCACTTCATCTGCACCATGACCCACTTCATTATTAGTACAGATTATTGCTGGCAAGGAAGATGGTATAATGTTAATGTGAAATGGTGCATTTTCATGCACATTTTACAGACCATGTGATATGTTTAACCAGTTGTTGACACTTAACAAAGTGTAGTGAGTTTGAAGATGCCCTATCAAGTGCTAAGATAGAAATGTTTGAAATTCTGAAGGGATGCAACAGACAGTAATCGGTCGTTAGTTTCTCGAGAATAAGAGGGATTTTAAGAGACATAAAAGTGAGAATGAATTCAAGGGATTTATAGTACAATTATTTTTGTGTGTTGGTTTGAAAAAGTGGATTTTCATCGTTGCTTAAGAAAAGGATTGTGATAGGAAGGTGAATAAAGCAATATAGTGGAGAAAGTAACAACATGGAATTGGGATTGCAGCTCACATAGATGAATAGATACGAATGGATTAACTAAATGGACTAGTTCCTGTCTCTACATGTTAAATTTTGAATAATTTGGAACTATTATCTTACAGAGTTCAAATTCTTGGTAAAATATTGATACTAAAGCCCAATGAAATCAGGGAGTTATAGGTACCTGTGACCCAGTGTCTGATTTCTTGCCTCCTGAACTTGAAAGATTAATATCAATCTAATATTAATATCAAATCTATTGTCATACCAGAGAAATTACCATCCTTAAATATTCAGGAACTACAATTATCTTTTTTTCATTTACTTGTTAATTTCCTTCCACTTTTCATTCATTAGTTTGGTTGATATTTTGCCAAAAGCTTCAAATTCTTGATGGATACTTAGTCATTCATCTTTTGGACCCAAGAAGGGCCAGGGAAGTTCAAATGGGTAAAGTTTGCAAATATATTGCCTGACATAGAATCCAGCATAAAATATGATTATTTTAATAACTGTTTTGTGTATATTCCAGCTGATGGAAAGCGTCTGGCATCAGTAGGGCTGGATGAAAATCACACAATTGTTCTCTGGGATTGGAAGAAAGGAGAAAAACTTTCTTCGGTAAGGTAGGTATTTAAATCTGTTAATGCAGGATCTCTTTTGGACAATTATTGGGCATATAGCAGACATAACCTTGGCTAAATTATTTTCCTGTGTTTAGTGTGGAAATCTAATTGTGTTGTGCTATAACAGTTCACCTTCTCATTTGTAAATTTGTACATTGCAGTTGTAAAATTTTATCACAGGGCATGGTATATCATATGTCATTTTGTAATGTTGACTTTTAGGATTGTGGTGAATTGCTGTATTCCTGATTACCTGTACCTGTGGCTCCTCCCTCTTTGACCTTGTTTAAAGCCTCTAAAACCTTGACCCTTCCCCAGGTCACAGCACAGGACGAGATCCCTGTCCATTGTGATTTGGCCTCAGCCTCTTGAGTTATTTACTGCGTGTCAATTTTATTTACAATTTTTTGTTTTAATCGGCAACAATGGACCAAGTCCTGAAACTTGACAAACTGGAAATCATCCACAGTCGCCTGATGCCTCAGACAGCTTTGAACTGGCTACACTGCTTCGAGATCTTCCCTCAAAACTCAGCTGACATCATGGCCACCAACGCAAGCAGACTGGATCTACTCTTCTCCCAGGTCGGACTCCAAGTGTTCCTTATGATCAGGGACGCCACCATGTATGTGGAAGCAATGGATATACTCAAGGGACAATACAGGGAGAAAGTTAACGAGGAACACACCGGGCACGTGCTGGCCACCACAGACAGTGACCAGGTGAATCGGGTGATAAGTTCCTCCAGACCCCACAAGGACTCACATGGGCATGCAACTTCCAGGCAGTGTTGGCTGCCAAAAACACAGAAGTCCTGATCCAGGACACCTATGTTACAACCATCAGGTCTGACTACATGCCAGAAGTTACTAAAGCAGAGCAAGTTAGACTTGAAAGGGGTTATCGAGGTTCCGAAGACGCTGGAGATCGCCCTCTGTAATGCAGAAGTGTACTCTGTGAATGGGCCCAATCGGGATTGCCATCCTGGGATGTGGGTCTACAGACCACCTTCCCACTACCATGCCTGATTAATGAGCCCACCACAGCCTCTGCCTCCCAGGAGCACCTGAAGAGCTACTTCTGTGGCCAGGCAAAATAGACCCAAAAACCCTGCACGGCGAGAGATGCGACATGCTCCAAGTGGAAGAAGAAGGGGCATTATGCCAGAGTATGCGGATCACAGCCCTCCATCTCCAGCACCACCGTGTGTGCACCATGGCAACCGCCATCTTGGACACCAGCATCTTTGGGGACCACCACGCTGCGACATGCAGCTGCCATCTTGGATGCTGCCGACTTCTGGGGAGACCCATATCCCCAACCTGTGAACCGGGGGGTGGCAGTCCACGGACTGACCCTGGCCTCAGTGATTCTGGATCATAACAGCCCTCACCAACTTGCCTGCTCTGTGATGGACATCTCCATCAATGACCATGTGACTAAATGCCTTTTTGATAGCAGGAGCGCTGAGAGCTTTATTCATCCTGACATTGTCCAAAGTTACTCCCTTGAGGCAAAATCGGTCGCCCCCTAGCCTCAAAGTCTCACTCTGCAGAAATCTGCAGCTATGCTATTGGTGATGCTGACCATGCAGGACATGGCGTATAGTAACTTTAAGCTTCTCATTATGCCACAGCTCTGCGCGCCAGTTCTGTTGGGGTTAGACTTCCAGTGCCACTTAAGAGTTTCACTATGCAATACAATGGTCCTCTCCCACCCCTCACAGTCGGCAACCTGGAATTCCTAAACTGGCCATTCTGCCCCATCCGCTCATCCCCTCCCTCCCCTGCTGGCCCAACTACCCTCCACATCAACCCCCCCCCCCCACCGCTGTTCACCTACTTCACTCCCAACTGTAAGCCAATCACCACAAAAACCAGGTGATACAGTGAGGAGGACAGAGTGTTTATAAAAGCAAGTAGTGCTGGTCAAAGGTGGGGGTAAACACAGAATGGTGACTGTGCATCCAGCTGCACACACCCTTCCTTGCATTATGGATATGGTCAACCGAATCGCGCATTATTGTGTGTTCTCCACAATAGACCTGAAATCCGCCTACCACCAACTCTCCATCCGCCCTGAGGATCGTCAATACACAGCTTTCAAGGCAGATGGTCATCTCAAAGACTTTCTCAGGGTCCCCTTCGATGTCGCCAATGACGTTTCTGTCTTCCAACGGGAGATGGACTGGGTGGTAGATCAAAACAACCTGCACGCCACCTTCCCATATCTGAATAATGACACAATCTGCGACCATGGCATGAACCTCCAGAAATTCCTCACCACTGCCAAATGCCTGAACCTAACCTACAATAAGGATAAGTGTGTTTTCTGCACTACCTGACTGGCAAACCTTGGCTGAGTCGTGGAGAATGGGGTCATTAGACCCTGACCCCAACCGCATGCAGCCTCTTCTAGACCTCTGTCTTCCCCACAGCCTCAAAGGCCTGAAAAGATGCCGGGGATTCTTTTCTTATTACGCCTAGTAGGTTCCAAATTATTCAGATAAAGCCAGTCCCCTTATCAGGTTCACTTCCTTCCCCTGATAAATGAAGAATGGGCAGCTTTCTGCTGCATAATGGAGGACATTGCAAAAGCTGCAACATTTGCAGTGGATGAATCTGCCCCTTTCCAGGCGGAGAGCAATGCATCCAATATCAACCTGGCCACCACCCTTAATCAGGCAGGCCACCCTGTTACCTTTTTCTCCTGCATCCTCTAGGGCCCTGAAGTCCAACATTCCTCTATAGAGAAGGAGGCTCAGGTGAGAGTTGAGGCATTATGGCTGGAGGCAGATGTTTGACCGTGCTTCAGATTGTGGCTTTCTTATTCATCAATAATTAGCAGGGTAAGATAAAAAATGATAAAATTTTGAGATGGAGGATCGACCTCTCCATCTACAACTATGACCTCCTTTACTGGCTGGAGAAGCTCATGGAACCCTCAGATGCCCTGTCACGAGGGACATGTGCCTCAAAGTCCTTCATAACGACCTCATGCTGTTGTCACAAGATTTTTTCACTGTATCAAATCTCTGAGCTGCCATCTGATATGGTGAATTCAGGTTCAATCATATGTTTTAAGAGTAAATTGGATAGGTATATGGATGTGAGAAGACTGAAGGGTTATGGAATGGGAATAGCTCAATGGGACTAAGGAGATGTTTGGCACAGATTAGAGGGGCCAAATGGCCTGTTTTCTGTGCTGTTGCATTCTAAGGTTCTAATTTATGATAAACATCCCTTTTTAAGGCAAAAAAAACAAGAAAAGTAGTCCAACCTTCCCCAACAAGAAAAGTTAAAGATAGCTTTGATCAGAAAAAAAGGCTTATATTGTCCTAAGAATAACAAGCTGGAGGACTGAGAACATTTGCAAAGGATGACCAAAAACTTGAGAAGGAAAAGGAAAGAAGAATGCGAGAGGAAAAAACAGCAAGAAACAAAAAAAGTGTAAGAAATTTGAAAAATTTGTAAAAAAATTTAAGATCTGCTGAAATTAACATGCCCCTAACATACTGAGACAGGAAAATTATACAAGGCAATAGCAAAGAAATTAAACAAGAATTTGGTGTCAGCCTTGATGGGGGTTGGGGGGATAAAAGCATCAAAAATCTCTGAGAATTAGTGTAGAATAAAAGGTCTGGAGCAAATAATTAAAAGAAAGAAAATGTATTTGTTCATTCAGATGCCTTTCTGTATGGCGTGGATGATCATATCTCTCCAACTCTGACCCTTCGAATTGTAGTTGATGCCTCCCCTGTTTCTAACAATGATGTTAATCCATCTCTCATTTTCATTCTCTGTCTGCCTCCTTCCAGCTTTCCGGTTGTAACTAAATATTCTAATGTACCTTTTTGCATGATGTGTCCAAATGGTTTTTGGTTTTACTACCATTAAAATCATTGAGACTGAACTGGGAACTGATGAACTGGCATTCTGAACAAAGTAGCTATAGAGTTAGTAGATACACTGGTTGTCATCTTCCAAAATGCCATAGATTCTGGAGTGGTTCACTCAAACAGGAAAATAATCAAGAAAGGAGGGAAAGTTAAAAGGGGAGTAGACTACTTAGCCTAGCATCAGGAATTGAGGAAAATGGTGGAATCTATTATTAAGGTGGTGGTAATAAAGCACTTAGAAATAGGATTTTAGAAATTGGGATTCATGAAAGGGAAATAGTATTTGACAGATCCATTAGTTTGTTGATATTAAAAACATTAAAATGATAACAGGAAACTACGTGATGTGGTAAAATTGCACTTTTTTAAAGGTCCACCAATGTGATGCCAGAGGAGATTGTTAAACATATTATATGACATTTGAGGTAATAGACTGGAATAGGATGAAGATTGATTAAAATGCAGAGTGGGTATTTATGGGGCATTTTTAGTTTGCTAGTCTGTGATAAATAGTTTGACAGGAATTGGTGCTGGAGCTCAGATGTTTATAATCGATGCTAACGATTTGGATGCTGGGACCCAGTGTAATGTATTCAAGTTTGGTTTAAAAGTAGGTTAGCAGCTTGGGATAACAGAAGGATACAGAAAAGTTTGAGGGGGATTTAAATAGACGGTGTGGGCAAGAATGTGGCAGATGCAAAATAACACGTCATCCTAGAAAAGATTGCTAGAAAGAATTGAAAGGCAGAGAATTTTAAAAATGATGAAGGGTTGTAAAGTCTTGGTATTCAGAAGGATTTTGGCATCCTTGATCACAAATAATGCCTCATGCAGGTATTGGAAGGCAAATGATTGTTGATCTTATTGAAAAAGTATGGAGTAAAGAAGCTTAACTGAAATTGTATACACCTCTGGTAAGACAACCACTGGAATATTGACCCATCCTAAAAAATAATGTCATTGGAATTGTAAGAATGAAAAGAAGGTTCACCAGAGTTTTTCCTGGGATAGCTGGAGCAATAAAGCGGGCTGGGCCCATCCTCAAGTTTAGAAAAAAAATTAAAGGTGATTTCACTGAAATATAGATCTTACAGAGCTCAAAGATTAATGTCAGGAGATGGACTTTCAGGATTGAAATTTCTTCAACCAGGGATAGTAAATCTTTGGAAATCACTCCCCAGTCAATGAACATTTAAGGCAATGTTAGAATATGTGGGGAATTATGAGAATTCAATTGAAAATTTTGATCCATTTTTAAGTTTAGGAAAGGGGGAGGAAAATTAAAAAGGGGAGAAAAATTAAAAGCCAGTTTAAAAAAAAATAACAGCAGATCAGGCTGCAGCTGTGAAGGAAAATAGAGAGTCGATGTTTCGTGTCAGGACCTTTCGTCTTGAGTTTGGAAAAATGACTTGATGAAGAGTCTTGACCCAAAATGTTAACTCTCCATTTCCCTCCACAATTCTACTTGACCTGAGTTATTCCAGCATCTGCAATCTCTTGTGTCTTTGTCAAAGTGAAAGTTGAATTTGTTTCTTCAGAGGAAGTGCAGAGAAGATTTTTGTTGTCAAGTTGAATCCCTATATGCCAGACAAGTTGGTGACAGCTGGAATAAAACACATCAAATTCTGGCAACGAGCAGGTAGGACAGTGTTGCTACAAATTTTAAACCTGTAATATAATTATATTCCTGTTGCTGCTTTGTTTGAAATTTATTTTCCTCCAATACCAGCTTAATTAATTTCAAATGCAAGGATAGCAGGTTTTCTGAATCTAAATTTTGTTGGGATACATTTTCTGATAATGTTCTTAGGACATTATCAGAAACAAATTAATTATTCTTTACATCCCAATGTAATTATTAGCTTTACCAAACACATTGAATAATCATGTGCGAATTGCTATTTGGACTTTTTTCTAATTTAGCTAAATGGTTAAACAATGGTTTTATAAACCGTTTTTCATGGACATTTCTAGTTCCATTTTATTGTCACCTGATTGTGTTTATAAAGTATAAATCCTAAAAATCTGGACTGCTTGGGGATTGGGTTGGTCCAGACCTTTGGATTCTTGGGCAATACCTTTAAAATTCAAATTTAAAGAGGAATAAAGAAGAGACGAACAGGTAAATTTTGATAGTTTATTCATTAGTAAATGCATCATGTGTCATTTATCAAAATTAACAGTTTTATAGAAAAATAAAGTCAACACTTGATAAAAATGTAAACAAAAAATTTTATCTCTACAAAAAAATGTTGTAATGCTTGAAATTATGTTTAAAATGAAAATTGTAAAATACACATGAATTTCTTTGATTGCCCGTATTAAGCATGGTTGCTTGTTGCCGCTGCACATCTGGCATTGACGCATGCACGCACACAAATTCTGCTAAATTTAAAAAGTTTTTTTTTAAAGTTCAGATTCTTGGGTGATCTGGATTTCTGGCTTACAGATTTTTGGACTTCTACTGTACATGTACAACCAGACAAAATAGTGCATCTCTGGACCAAAGTACACACACACACAGACAATAACATGTATACATGGTGAACCAAAATAAAGATATATAAAAATCATTTATGGGTTTTTAGAATTGATCAACAATCTCACTGCCTGCGGGAAGAAGCTGTTTCCCAGCCTGTTCCTCTTCCCTGAAGGTAGTGTCTCAAAGATATTGGAGATTGGAATCTTAGGGATTCTTTGAGCCTTCTTTAACCACCGCTGCCTGTAGATGTCATCAATAGAGGGGAGAACCAAGTGATCTTCTCAGCAGTTTTAATCACCCTAAATACTGACCTCCAATCTAATGCTTTGCAGCTACCATAGCACACTATGATGAGGCCAGCTAGGACACCTTTATCGTGCTCCTGTAGAATGCGGTTAGATGGTGGCCGGTAGCATTGCTCTCCTCAACCTCCTTAGGAAGTGAAGGCTCTGCTCCACCTTCATGATCAATTAGACATTTAGGGAAAAAATAAGTTATTGACAAACACTTTTATTAAAGAACTTGCTTTTCACAATATATAAATGGAGAATTCATTTATGTAAATATGTCGAAATCTCCCATTAGTCAAATATTCCACATAAACTAATATGAAAGGTAATTACCATTGGTTGCTATCATTCTTGGTTATGAACCACCAGAAAGTTCTATAATTTTTGTTCAAACATAAAGGATTTCCAAACGGAGGTTGTGTTTCCAGCTTTTATGAGCAGTTTTTAAAAGATCCCCTCCATTTGGTCTGTCATAGCTACTCTCATCCCTCAGAACTTGTAAGTTCTGCCAAGGGCATTTAGAGCTGCAAATATATCTCTTAGTTTTCTGATTCTGTATCAGGAGCGTTACGATGTAGTTGCCTGAAAAGTTTACTGTTATTTATTTATTTATTCCAAGGAGGCGGGCTGACAGGAAGAAAAGGCTTTTTTGGAAGTTTACACAAGACTGAAACCATAATGTGTGTGGTATATGGTTGGACGGATGAAATGGTTTTCTCGGGCACTTCTACTGGTGATGTCTGCGTGTGGAAAGATATGTTTATTATTAAGCGAGTAAAAGCTCATGATGGACCAGTTTTCAGCATGCAAGCACTGGAAAAAGTAAGATCAAAAACTTAATTTTAAGACTATAAATTATTAAAACAAGACTTTCAAATTATATTTTTGGGCATTGTTCGGTTTTCATGATTTTTTTCCCCCAAAGTATCCATGTTGCATAACACAAGATCTGAATTATTTGTTCTCTAGTAAAACCTTATTGAAATTATGAAAATAATTTATCTTTTACAATTTCTGGTCACAATTGAATAAGATAAATTGTGAAAGATATTTGATCTCACTTTATTATCACACGAAAATTCTCAGTATGTTTTTCTATGTTTATTCCTCATTCAGTACTTTCCATGTTCTCTCAGCATATCCTCTCATTGACTTACAGTCATGCTTTGTTCCACTCCACCCCGCCCCTGCTTCATTCCATCATATCTCTGAACTTTGCTCCCATCATCTTGGGTTCTTGATGTTGTTCTGACATTGGTTTTTTGTGGACCTTGAGATTCTATCCACCACACCCAGTGCTACCATGTCTAACTTTAGTATCTAGATACAAACTCAGGAATTCTTTCTGTCCACTTGTACATCTTTATAAAAGCAACATTTAAACCAAGGTCATCACACAGCTTTATGTCATCGCTTCTGTTAGCACTTTGGCCCTGAATTAGAAGATTGTGATGTTAAGCTCTACCTTTCCACTTTGTCATCAAGGTGAGGAAACCTCTATGATGCTAAAATGAAATACTGTGAAGGGCATTAATGCCCTCAAAATAAATTTGGAATAACCATGCAAGAAAAGAGCTTGTATTTTTTTTATGCCAGCTTCTGCTTTCTTCTTCAGGGGTTTGTCACTGGTGGAAAAGATGGTGTTGTTGTACTGTGGGATGACACCTTTGACAGATATCTGAAAATGTATGGGATCAAACGTTCTGCCCTTGCCCCTGGCTCTAAAGGTTTGTTTATTTAATATAGTATATTCATAAATGATTTTTAAAAATGATACTAATCTCATCTTAAAATTAATATGATGAATGTTCATTAGTGATGCCAGTGTAGGGAGAGATGGTTACAATTCAGGCTAATTAGGTGCTAAAGGATTTAAATTGAATTGATAAATCGATAAATTTGATGTCAGATGTCAAAAGATGAGACTGAGGAACAATAAATATTACAAATTAAATAGGAAGGAATTTATGGACAGACAAATTAAACATCTCATGGGATCTGGAAGTGTTCATTATCATTGCCAAGAGAAACTGTTTTGCATGCTACTCAGACAAGTGATCTTGTACAGCAGCTACAGGACAATAAAACATAATTCCAAAATGTTTTGTTCCAGAGAAATTATAGAGAAAAGTACAGTTAAAACAGTACAAAGCCCATGTTTAGATAGTTTTGTCAGAATGCAACATCATATTTTGTGCATTGAAAGATCATTCAAGCGTCTGATAACAGAGGAGGAAAATATGTCCTTGATCTGGTGGTATGTGTTTTCAAACATGCATCTTTGAGAATGGATTATAGATGAGACACACGTATGGTGTATGGAAACAGTGTGTTTAACTCTTCTGGTTTGCAGGTTGATCACCAAACCCATCAAGGTGGGTACTGGTTTTACTTTGATTCAGAAACAAATGAGCATCAAGTTGAAAGTTTCGTTAATACATGCAAACATGATACATGAACAGATGAGGTGCAAATTGAGAACATCAATGAGGAATACATTTTGAGATTAGAAATGATAATCATTTTCCAAAAATTGAGATTTGCAGTTTTAATTTTTCATATTTATTATGACCATTCATCCATTACATAAAGGATATGGAGGCTTTGGAAAGGGTGTAGAAGAGATTTACCAGGATTAGAGGCCATGAGCCAGGGAGAGGTTGAACAAACTTGGATTATTTTTGGAGCGTCAGAGGCTGAGGGGAGATCTGATAAACTGTGATGATTGGGAACTGTTTCGAAGCGCATGTATCCATATGATATGGTGTACTGTTAAGTGACTTTGAAGGTTGGTTTAACTTTGGCTTTAGAGTGGATGTAACATTGGTTGAGGAGTTGTGCATTTGTCTTGTAGATTAGTTCCACATCAGAGGAAAGATCCTTGGAATCTGGGTGCAACATTGCAGCCAAAAAAAATGGGAATGAAAGTTCAAGAGCAATGTTTCAACTTTGCATGGCACTGATCTTAACTGTGACAGATCTGTTCTGGATTTCGTTAGGAGCATGGCTTGTATGCCATCTTAAGCCATATGTTTAATTAATGTTTTTAAATTTCTTCACGAGAAGAAGGACATTTTCAGAGGAAATTGGGAAAACAAAGGCCAAGATGTTACTGAATTCATGTTGAAACATTGTGTAATAATAAAAAATGAGGATATTGAGCTCACTGAGTTTGTGTAATGTTCTCTGAAGTCTTTTATGTAACTTGTACATGTGGACCTGACACCATACCATCTGTTATCTCAGTTCAGTTGCTAGTGCTCTTATGTTAACATTTATAATTGAAATGGCTTAGTGAATATTTATAATCCAGAATTCTACATATTATGGAGCTGATGATGCTGTTCGTCATTTTAGTTGAATTTCACACTCTACAATCCTAATCCCTAAATATGATTCATTGGGGTTGTCAGTCCTTTCATTTTACCTGCAACTTTTTCATGTTGTTGCTCTGCCCCCTTCATAAACTTTCCCCTCTCATCTGACTCTTCGATTGGCAACATTTGCTGGTTGTTACGTTTCCAGCCTTCCCATGACCACACAAATTCTTGTTATACTTTTAGTTACCCAATACCATTTAGAGCATATTTATTCTAATAAATAGAAAAATAATTATTAGAGTTTAACATGGACTTTTGTATTTGGTGAAAGGTTTCTTGGAAACCTATGTATTCTGAATAAATCTGATTTCAAAGTTCAAATTTATTGTCAGACTACATACATGATATCACATACAACCATGAGATTCTTTTTCCTGTGGGTCAGTCAGAATTTCTATTTATTGTTAAGTGTAATCAAGAAAGATAGGTAAACTGTGCAAATACAAAAAAAAAATAATATTCTGTAATAAATAATATGTAAAATAAGAGTCCTTGAATGAATCTCTGATTGAGTTTGTTGATTAGAGCCTGGTGGTTGAGGGGTAGCAACTGTTCCTGAACCTGGTGGTATGAGTCCCAAGGCACCTATACCTCTTTCCTGATGGCAGCAGCAAAAACAGAGCATGATCTGAGTGGTGTGGATCATTGACGATTGCTGGTGTTCTCCGATGTTCGTGGGGAGAGTTTTGCCTGTGATGTACTGGGCTTTGTTTACTACATTTTGTAGGGCTTTCTGCTCAGAGGTATTGGTGCCTCCATACCAGGGCATGATGCAGTTTGTCAGTGTACTTTCCACTATACATCTATTGAAATTTGCCAAAATTTCCAATGCCACAGTTATCCTTTGCAATCTCCTGAATAAGTAGAGGTGCTGTGTGCTCTCTCAATAATGATTTTAGTATGATGGGGCCAGAAAAGGTTCTCTGAGATGGTGACTCCCAGGAATTAAATTTTCTTGCCCTCTCCTCTTCTGATCCCCCAGTGATCATTGGATCATACACCTCCAATTTTCCTTCACCTCCACTCCAAAATTACAATCTGGATTAAATGTATCCCGCTTTGCTATTTTTTTTCTTTGTACAAACTTAGCCGATCTGCAGTTAATTTATAGGATATATTCCATTTCCAAAGAATGTACATGATGCAAATGCAATTTTCTCCAATGAAGAAATTAGTTACATTGTAATAATTGGTCAAATCAGAGTGCAATAATGTTTTTATTGTTTAGGTCTGTTAATAGAAGACAATCCCTCGATTCGTGCCATAACTTTGGGCCATGGCCACGTACTTGTGGGGACAAAGAATGGAGAAATATTAGAAATTGAGAAAAGTGGTCCAATAACCTTACTGGTTCAGGTATTTCAAACTGTTGAACAATTCATTAATGATTGTTTATTAACAAGACCATAGATTTGTTTTATTCAAGGTTACAAAGAAAAGCCCTTTGTGCCATTTCCTCAGTTTACCGGATATAGTCTCAGAATGACCTTGACTTGGAATGAAATTATGCCAAAATGTTTATGGTTCATTGGAACAGACAGACAAATTACTGAAAGTTATACCGTAGGTTAACAAAAAAACATTAATAAAAATAAATATAGGGCCTGGGCTCATTTCCAGAGGGATAAAATTGAATTATGGAGAAATTACGTCAAGCAGCATAGACTATTCTTGGTTTGCTACTTATATTACTGGCTTCTATTTCATAGGAAGGCTGTTGAGGGGAATCCACTCCACTTGTATTTATCTCAGGGATTGAAATGTTCAGGGCCAGTTGTTTAACTGCAAGCCATGGCTGCAGTTACTCTACACGGCAGTGTCCTTATCCCAAGAAGTTTAATTTACTCGTGGCATCAGAATTCACAATTCACAACCACAATTTACCCTTGTAATGAAACAGTCCATGCCCACCTGCAACAAAAATTAGACAATATTTGAGTGTGAAATTTAATCCGGCCAACGATAGTTATCAAGTTTTCCGTTATTTAGAAAGCACACGAGATATAATATTCAATGATGCTCGAGGTGGTCAACATACTCAGACAAAACCGTCTGCCTCTTTATTATACCATCCACCACGCAACATTCACTCCCTTCTAAGGCAATTTACATCTCCAGTGTGTATTATCTAGAAGATACCTTTCAACGCTTCACCAAGGCTTCTTCAGTAGTACCTTACAAAATGCAATCCAGAATTTGAGCAGTAAGGTCAAATGATAAATGCTTCTCAAGTCATGCTGCTTAAAGAAAACAAACTAGAAATAATAGCACATCTTTTAACCCTATGTTTGAGAGAATAAAATAAAAACTGGAGCTCATGCAGGAAATTATAGTGGCTGAAACATTGCAACTTTAGAAATTCAAAACGGGGTTTCTAATATTATTATCAGATCTATAATCCAGGCGTATGAAATCAGATTATTTGGGCAGGCAGCTCAGGTGTCGAGAGTGATTATTGCATTATTTAAAATGTAGTACTGGACATGATGTATGTAGGTTTTGTTAAATAGTGAAAATAGTTTACAATTTCTGGAGAAGTCTGCAAAGAGACCATTCTTGTCGAACAACAGGTCACATTAGGATATCAGCACTAGGTGCAAGCTCAACCAGCAGCTAATTGGCTCTAGGGTGCCTGGAATGAAGGTCGCCATGTCTAATTAACCACAGGTATTCCCTGACTTACCACTTATGAGACTTGCGGCCATCCATGCATATGACCACATTTTTATAAAGTAAAGAAAAAATATATAAAAAAATAATGCCTCTTGCAAAACGTTGACAACAGTGGTCATCATGTTGTGCTTGATGAATGATAATGTGGATACAGTGCATTTCCGACATATGTCCATTTCGAGATACGACCAGTCGGTCAGAACGGAACAAGGACGTAAGTTGAGGAGTACCTGTATTTGGAATAAGTGGAGATAATTCAGCAGACTGGTTCTGGAAACACTTGTGATATTAACAGCGAAGTAACCTGTTCCTTTTATTTAGTGAAGGGAAAAGGTAAAAAGAGGTTTCTTTGGGCCAAGAGTCACATGATAAGTATAGTTGGATTAAAGCTAGGAAAATGCAGAAATGGATTCCAAAATAAAGCTGTTTTTGGACAACCACTGTGAAGTAAAAGTGATGTGGCCTCTTGAAGATAAAGGGATACATCTCTTCCTTAAATAAGGACACCCAAGTACTTTACGTTTTGGTGCAGAAAATAATAAAAGAAGGGTTAAAGGCTTATCTATGATAAATGTTCAAAGAACACTGGATTTTTTCAGTCATGAGTACTGAAAATGGAAAATAACCCAGTCTGAAGTAATATACATTTTGTAATGGTGTAAATTGTGGGGGTAGGTATGGAAGAGACGGTGGATACACTGACCATCATTTTAAAAGGATGAAAGAGTGGATAATGCGACATTGTTTCTTTTTTTAAAAATGTGGGTGGATGTCACCTCTTAATTTCTGCAGGAGAAAAAGTATCATTGAGGTTACAAGTCAAAAAAATTGAAAGCAAGCAGATCACTGGGTGGAGTTTTCAGTGGCCATCGCAAAGAGTGGCTTTGTAGAACTAGCAGATCAACCACAGCTAGACTTGACTGCTGCAGTGCCATCAAGTGCAGTTAAAATGCTGGCAAGTTCCTCCTGGAAAAGATTTACCCTATATACTCGTGTAATAGTTGATTACCCTTTTCTGGCTCAAATATTGTGTTTTCTGTATGACCCGTACAAGTCTACCACCTCCCCCATTTTTGGTCTCAACTGCCTGTCCATCCAAGCTCCTGATACCCTGACTACTTGACCATCTGAGCTCCCAACGCCCAACCGCAAACCCTTGCCTCGGCCGCCTGCCCATACAAGCTCTCGATGCCCTGATCACGGATCCCCACCCTGGCCACCCACCCATTAGAGCTCCCGAGGCTCCAGCCACAGCTTCTCTCCTAGGCCCTGACCGCCTGCTCACTGGAGCTCCCGATGCCCCGAACGTGGACTTACTACCCAGTCCTGGCCGTCTGCGCTTCTGATGCCTTGAACAATGCAGATACTTACTGTGGTCAAAAGTATGTCCCCTGTAAAAGGTGACCCCCCCCACCCCCCCACCAAATTGATCCAAAAAAAAATCGCCTATTAGATGAGTATATATGGTATGCTGAAGACGTAGATTGCCATATGGAATATTAGTCTGCTATTTTAAAGGACTTCAGATGTAAAAAAAATTCAGTGGTGGTTCTTTAAACCACACAGCCATCAAGCTAAAGACTGTGGGGTTTTTTTTTAAACCGTGATCAAATTGTGAAATTATATTCATGAAAACATATTAAGTTATTGATTATGGTAGTAATTTTTCATGCATCCCTTGAAAATCAACATGACTAATAAAACAAATGTAAACATTTGTCTGGCAGGGTCACATGGAGGGTGAAGTCTGGGGTTTGGCAGTTCATCCCCATTTACCTATCTGTGCAACTATTAGTGATGATAAAACCCTACGAATTTGGGATCTCTCACCAAGTCAATGTATGCTGGCTGTGCGCAAACTAAGAAAAGGTACGTTGGAAATGCTCAGAACATTAGTTTTCAGCAGACATTCCAGTGATTGTATATTTTACACTGTCACCGCCATACTAAGGCAAATTTGCATCTTACAGCCAATCATCCATTGAAATCTGGTGGTGTTGACAATTGAATAATTAATTTTGCTTCCTTAATTAATAAAACATTTGTAATATTTGTAGACCAGAAAGACATATGGATGCAAATGCATAGTTTCCTGAAACTGGTGACAAGGTGGTGAAAAGAGCATTTATCACATTTGCCTTCATTGGGCAGGGCGTTGAGTACAACAGTTGGGATGTCATGTTACAACTATACGAGAGATTGGTGAGATGTCAAGGAGGATTAGGTGCAGTTCTGGTCATCTGGCTTGGTTACCCTTGTAATTGTGTTTAAGACCAGTTCCTCTTTGAAACTACATTGGATGAAACAGTCCATGTTCTTTCTAGCCTTTGTCAGCGGTACACAAGATTAGAGAGAGAGCTGCATGTACAGACAAGGACTGATCTTGACATGACATGTGAACAGCAGTACGAAGCAATGATAAATTTAATCCAGCTCATCTGTGCTGTGCTTTTCTTTTCTCGTGTGAGAATTTTAGAATGAATAGTTAATCTAACAGCCTGGTGTAAATGTAAGCTTTCTTTCTTCATGAAAAACTACAGATCTCTGGGGAAAGGGCAAGGGAGTGGAACTAGCAGGATTGGTACTACTTTCAGCTAGTACAATCCTGATTGGCTAAATGGCCTCCTGCACTGAAGTAGTCTTTCTGTGATTCTGTAAATTTTGCCAGTGATAACTTCAAGCAAAATTACAAATTCATTATTCAAAGTAACTAACTATAATCACATAGCTGACTAGAATGAAAACTTTAGAAAGACAAGATTAAGTTTGTGGAGATGAGTACCTGTATCAAGGCCAAACTCTGCAAATTACTGCATTATGGTAATGAAGGCACCAAGACTGCGAATAAATCCATGTCTTGGATAATACATGACCAATGGCACAGGAGATCTACATTTAATGGTAAAAGAATATTACATAATTTTTTTGTTTTTGTACAATTTTTCAAGATATGAAGTGCATCCATTTCAAAATAGATTGTAGAAATCTTTTGTTGCATAAAGCAATAATTAGCACTTTACTATAAAGGCAGAGCCTTTGTTATCTTATTACAGGCGGCCGGTGTTGCTGTTTTTCTCCTGATGGGAAATCTCTCGCTGTTGGCCTGAATGATGGAAGTTTTTTGATTGTGAATCCAGACACTCTTGAAGATCTTGTTTCATTCCACCACAGGAAAGACCACATTTCAGATATTAGGTTTTCCCCAGGTAATCTTAAAATATAATCAATTATTCTGTTTGTTTGAAAATTATTTGGTTTTGGTCAATAAATAAATTATCAGACTTTAAAATTTTAAGAATTTCATTATCTTAATAACCATATAACCGTTTACAGCGTGGAAACGGGCCAACTCAGCCCTTCGAGTTCATGCTCCCCCCTCCCACTCTCTGCCCATAACCCTCCAACCCCCTCACATCCAACCTTCTCTTAAATGACAGAAGGGACCCTGCCGCAACTATCTCTTCTGGAAGATCATTCTCTGAGTGAAAAAGCATTCTCTAACATTTCTCCTAAAGTTTTGCCTCATGTCCTCTTGTTCCAACCTCCCCTGCCCTCAGGGGAAAGAGTCTATTTACGTCTAGTCTATCTATTCCCTTCATAATTTTAAATACCATTATCAAATCCCCTCCCAGCTGTCTATGTTCCACTGAATAAAGTCCCAGTCTTAATCTTTCTCCGAACTCTAGATGCTGTAAGCCAGGCAACATCCTTGTAAATCTTCTCTGCACCCTCTCCACCTTACCTCTATCCTTTCTATAATTTAGAGACCAGAACTGAACACAATACTCCAAACCTGGCCTCACCAATGCCTTAAACAGCCGCAGCATCACTTCCCATCTCCTATACTCTATACTATGATTTATGAAGGCCAGCATACCATATGCCTTCTTAACCACCCTATCTACATGGGAATCCACCTTCAATGAACTCTGTGCCATAACCCTCAGGTCCCTCTGTTCCTCTGCGACCGGCAATGCCCTCTCCTTAACTGCATATGTCCTATTTTGGTTATTTTTTCCAAAATGAAACACCTCACACTTGTCTACATTAAATCCCATCTGCCATCTTTCAGCCCACTCTTCCAAACAAACCAAATCCTTCTGTAATCCAAGAAAACCTTCCTCACTATCCACCACTCCCCCTATTTTTGTATCATTTGCATATTTTCTTACCACACCCTCCTCCAAATCATTAATATAAATGATAAACAACAAGGGACCCAGTACTGATCCCTGAGGCACCCCACTTGTCACAAGCTTCCAACCTGACAGACAGTTGTCCACCATGACTCTCTGCTGTCTATCTTCCAGCCATCTCTGAACCCATGTAACTATCTCTGTTAATCCCTAGTGACTTAACCTTACATGCAGAACCTTATCAAAAACCTTACTAAAATCCAAATAGATCACGTGAACCACCCTACCTTCATCCATTTTTCTTGTCACCTCCTCAAAAAACTCAACAAGGTTTGTCAAACATGACTTTCCCTTCACAAACCCATGGTGGGTGACCCTAATCAATCTCTGCCTATCCAGATATGCATATATACTATCTCAAAGAATACTCTCCATAACTTTCCCCACAACTGAAGTCAAACTTACTGGCTAATAATTACTTGGCCTGCACCTTATGCCTTTTTTAAACAATGGAACTACATTTGCAACCCTCCAATCCCATGGCACCATACCCTCCTCCAGTGATCGTTGAAAAATCACTGACAGTACCTCCGCTATTTGCTCCCTGACCTCCCTTAACGTCCTGGGGAAAATCCCATCAGGATCAGGAGACTTATCCACCTTTATTGACCCTAGAAGCTCCAAAACCATCACTTTACTAATCTCTATCCTCTCCATAACTAAACCACTTCCCTCACTTATCTCATATAGCCCAATGTCCCTTTCCCTCATGAATATAGATGAGAAAAAATTGTTCAATATCTCGCTCATCTCATATGGTTCCTCACATAGTCCACCGGTCCCATGATCCAGTGGACCTACTCTATCCTTAACCCTCCTTTTACTGTTCACGTATCTGTAAAAACCCTTAGGATTTACTTTCACCTTATTAGCTATGGACTCCTCATGCCTTCTTTTTGCCTTTCTAATTTCCCTCTTAAAGTTCTTCCTGCAATCTAAGTAACGATCATACATCTCCTCAATCCTCTGTTTCCTATATTTTTCATAGGCCTCCCTCTTGTCCAGAACCAACTTCCTAATTTTTATAAAAAACCACGGCTCCCTTAAACTTTTGGTCTTGCATTTCGGCCGGACTGGAACATAAAGATCCTGTACTCTCAAAATCTCACCCTTAATTACCCTCCAATTATCCTCTACTTACTTTCCAGCAAAAAGATCAGCCCACACAACTCTCTGCAAATCCCTTCTCATTTCTTCAAATCTGGCCTTCCCCCACTCGAAGAACTTCAACTTCAGACCTAACCTACCCCTTTCCATAATTAAACTAAAGCTAATGGACCCATGATCACTGGATCCAAAGTTCTCCCCAACGCTCACCTCCATCACCTGCCTTATTTCATTCCCAAACAACAGATCTAACACTGCTTGCCCTCTAGTGGGCATCTCAACATATTGCTGCAAAAAGCAGTCCTGAACACATTGTATAAATACTAAGCCATCGTGCCCTCTTACTGACTATGTTTCCCAATCTATGTTTGGAAAACTGAAATCCCAAACCAACACCACCCTATTTCTACTGCACATCTCAGCCATTTCCTTGCACATTTGCTCTTCTAGTTCCCTTTCCCCATTTGGAGGCCTATATAATATACCCCTATAATAGTAACCTCACCCTTATTTTTTAGATCTACCCACACTGCCTCCCTCAATGAGCCCTCCAATCTATCTTGCCTCAGCACCGCTGTAATATCTTCCTTGACAAGTGTGCCACTCCTCCCCATCTCACTCCTCCAATTCTGTCACATCTAAAGCAGCAAAATCCTGGAATATTTAACTGCCAGTCACAACCCTCCTTCAACCACATCTTGCTAATGGCCACAACATCATAATGCCACATGTCAATTCACACCTTTAGCTCATCCAACTTCCTTACAACGCTCCTCACATTGAAATAAATACATCTCAGAGATCTCCCACATCTTACCTTCTGCCTATCACCCTCTCTCCCATTCTCACAATTATCATTATAGCATCTATTTATTACTTCCTGCCGTTCCAACCTCAAATTATTTAAATAAGCCTCTTTCCCTTGCCTAAAAACCCTCTCTCTGCTGTCCTGCCTAACTTGAAATCCTGTCTTCAACCATGCTAGTTTAAAGCTCCCCTGGCAGCCCTAGCAAATGCCCCAGCCAGGAGACTGGTCCCTCTGGGATTTAGATGTAACCCCATCATTACGGTATAGGTCCCATCTCCCCCAAAGAAGGTCCCAGTGGTCCAAGAACTTGAAACCCTTTCTCTTACTCCACCCCCAAAAAAACACACCAAAATGTCTGCATATCGAAAATATTCATTATAGTTCTTAATAGATTAAAATTAAAAGTATTCATTAACATCAAAAGTATTAGAAATGCTACTTTAAGTTTTAAATATTTAAGGATCTTCATTATCAAGGTTCAAGTTTATTTTTACACATACTGTGAATGCTATCCACCAAATCAATGATACACAAGAAGAGCAGAAAAGAGTACTGTGTTTATTTTAGTTTTATTTAGTTAGACATACAGCATGATAACAGGCCATTTTGGCCCATGAGTCTGTGGCACCCAATTTATCTCCAATTAACTTACACCCCGATGCGTTTTTGAAAGGTGGGAGGAGCCCCCGAGAAAACCCACGCAGACACTGGAAGAACGTACAAATTCCTTACAGACAGTGCAGGATTTGAACCCTGGTCCGGTCCCTAACGCTAATGTGCTGTAAAGGTGTTGCACTAACCACTATGCCAAATGTGTTATAGAGAGAGGGAGATCAGTTAAAATGAAGGAAGGTTATTTTACTCAAGTGAGGCTTATTCAGGATTCTGGAAAGAAACTGTACTTAAAGCTAGTGGTGTATGATTTCATTTTTGTGACTCTTTCTGATGGAAGGAAGGAGTAAAGAATGTGGCTGAGTGGGATGAGTCCTTTAATGTGTTGGATTATTTTCCAAGGCAGTAAGAAGTGTAGATGGAAGAGTGGGGGATAGGGTGGGGGGGTTGTAGGGAGGTTTGTGTGATGGTCTGGCCTTTGTTCACCACTCTTTGCAGTTTCTTGCTGTCTTTGAGGAAAGCAGTTCCCGTACTGCACAGTGATGCACCCAGACAAGAAACCTTTGACGGTGTATCCATAAAGGTTGTCAACGATGCCAAGTTTCCTCAATCTTCTGAGGAAATTTAGGCATTGGGGCATTCTGTTGACTTGCTTCCATGTGGTTAGACCAGAACAACTTTTTTTTAGATGTTTATGCCCAAGAACTTAATGTGTCTACTATCTCCATCATTGTTTTTAAAGAGGTGGTTCAGATAAGGAATGTTAATGTAGGTTGTGACTTTTCTCCCTAGAGATTAAGAGTCTGAGAGGGGACTTTAAGAGAAGTTCATAAAACCATGCTAAATAATCATGGTCTTTTTATCAGGCTAAGGGAATCCAAAACTAGAGGGCATAAATTTAAGCTGAGAGGAAAAAGAATCAAGGGGACCCATGGAACCCCTTTTTCATATGCACATGGGTATGTGAATGAGCTACCAGAGGAAATGTAATTGTAATATTTAAAGGACATTTGGACAGGCACATTGATAGGAAAGATTTGGAGTGATAATGGCTGACTGTAGCCAATTGAACTAACTGGGTAGACAACTTGATTTCCATGGACAAGTTGGGCTGAAAAGCCTGTTTGCATGTTCTAAAACTTTGACTCTAAAGTAGTGGTGTTTGAGATATCAGTAAACGAATTATTGCATTACTTTCTTTCTTCAGCTTGTCTATTATAGCATAAGGCAAAATTTAAAATCTGATTACAGAATTAAAAGAATACTGCACAATGAGTTGCTCATCCCCTCACATTACTTCTGCATTCCAATAAGAACATATCTGATCTTTTTTATCCCTTTTCTGTACTAATCCCATATCCTTTCAACCCTTGTACATGCCATATTTTTCATTTAACCATCTGCAAGTTGGATTGTACCTCCCAAGCCTATCACAGCACCATACAACACAAGAGCACAGAAACAGACCTTTCAGCCCTTCTAATCAATGCTGAACTATTATTCTACCTAATCCCACTGACCAACACCTCGACCATAGCCCTCCATACGCTTCCCATCCATGTACCTGTCCAAATTCTTCATAAATGTTAAAATTAAGCATCTACCCTGTAGCAGGTTATGCGCAAGTGCAGTGAAAAGACTGCTCAAGTAACACAACTGCTTTACTTTGAATTCCACGCTGCAGCCTTTAAGGCTGTATCTGGTCCTGCCCCTCACGCTGACGCAAGCGCGCATGCACCCTTCTGGTCTGGACTGGAAGAGAAGGTCTCGTGATGCCATCTTTGCTGTGGCTGCACTGCTGACTGTGTGCAACAAGCTGGGCCAGTTTGCCGCTACAACTATGTGCGTCACCACAGCCTAATTTTTTTCCCTTTTTGCCCTTAACTCATGTCTCCTGGCTTGTATCTCACCTACCCTCAGTGAAAAAATCCTACCTATATTTACTCTGTCTAGACTCCTCATAATATTAAATACCTCTATCAAATCTCCCTTCCTATTTCTACACTCCAGGGAATAAAGTCCTAACCCCCTGTTTAACCTTGCCATGTAACTCCATTCCTGAAGTCCAGGAAACATCCTAGTAAATCTTCTCTGCACTCTTTCTATCTTATCTTTCCTGTAGTTAGGTGACCAAAAGTACACACATTATTCCAATTTGGCCTCCCCAATGTCTTATACAACTTTCCCATAACATCCCAACTCCTGTACTCAATACTTTAATTTACGAAGGCCAATATGCCAAAAGCTCTCTTTACAACCCTATCTACCTGTGACACCATTTTTAGGAAATTGTGTATCTGCATCCCAGATCCTTATGTTCTACCGCACTCCTCGGTGCCCTATCATTTACTATGTATGTCATTTTGGTTTGTCCTTCCAAAATGCAATACCTCACACTTGTCTGCATTAAATTCCATCTGCCATTTTTCGGCCAACTTTTTCGAGCTGGTCCAAATCCCTCTGCAAGCTTTAAAAACTTTCCTTGCTATTCACTATCTTAGTGTAAATTTGCTGATCCAATTTACCACACTCTTCTAGATCATTGATATAGATGGCAAACAACAATGGTCCCAACACTGATCCTTGAGGCACATCACTAATCACAGGCCTCTAGTCTGAGAAGCAATCATCCACTTTAATTCTCTGGCATCTCCTATGTAGCCAATGTCGAATCCATTTGACTACCTCTCCATGGTTACCTAGCACTCAAACCTTTCTGACTAATCTCCCATGTGGGACCTTGTCAAAGGCTTTACTCAAGTCTATGTGGACAAGATCCACAGTTTTCCCTTCATCGCTTTCCTGGTAACCTCCTCAAAAAAACTCTTTAAAAATTGGTTAAACATGACCTACCACACATAAAGCCATGTTAACTATCCCTAAACAGGCCCTGACTAACCAAATATTTGTATATCTGATCCCTAATAACACATTACTTGCCTATAATTTCCAGGGTAACTTTTGAAGCCTTTTTTAAACAACAGAACAACATGAGCTACCCTCTCGTCCACCGGCACCACGCCTGTGCTAAGGACATTTTAAACATTTCTGCTAGAGACCCTGCAATTTCTACACAAGCCTCCCTCAAGGTCTGAGGAAATATCTTGTCAGGCCTTGGGGATTTATCCACCCTTATTTCCTTTAAGACAGCAAGCCCATCCTCTTCTTTAATCTGTATAGGTTTCATGACCTCACTGCTTGTTTTCCTTAAACACTGTGCCAGTTTCCTGAGTAAATACTGATGCAAAATACCCTTTTGAGATCTCTTCTGACTCCATACATAGCCAACCACTCTGATCTTCAAGGGAACCAATTTTGTACATTTCTATCCTTTTGCTCTTAATATGCCTGTAAAACTCTTTATGATTTTCATTCACTTTATCTGCCAAAGCAACCACGTCTTTGTTTAGCCATCCTGATTTCTTTTTTGAGTTTTTTCTTGAAGTTTTATACTCCTCAAGTACTTCTTTTGTTCTGTGTTGCCTAACCTTGCTATAAACCTTTCTCTTCCGACCCAGATCCCCAATATCCCGCAAATACGAAGGCTCCCTATGCCTGGTTACTTTACCTTTAATCCCAACAGGAACATACAAACTTTATTCTCTCAAAATTTCACCTTTGGAGGTCTTCCACTTACCTCACACATCCTTGCCTAAAAACAACTTATCTCAATTCATGCATTCTAGATCCTTTCTCATTTCCCCACCGTTGGCCTTTCTCCAATTTAAAATCTCAATCCTAGGCCCAGACCTATCCTTCTCTATAATTGAAACTAATGGCGTTATGGTCACTGGACACAAAATGCTCCTCTATACATACTTCTATCACCTGTTCTGTCTCATTCTGTAATAAGGGATCCAGTATTGCACTCTCCCTCGTTGGGACTCTCAGTCTCTTCCACAGAACCACGTATCTGAATACAAGGGCAGTAGATGCACATATTGCCAACAATAACACAAAGGTGAATTCCAAATTAATTTCTAAAGATGTCGTTATTTCTTCTTGAAGTCAAAATACCAGAATTCCTAACCCAACAGATTATGGTGGTTGAAGAAAGAAAATTGCTGCATCCTAAACAAGAACAACCATGAATGGACAGTACTTCACACCCTTACTAATGATGGCTTCAAGTCATTGAACAATTGTTTTAAAAATGTTATATGAAGTGTAAAAGAATACAGAGCAAAGTTTATCATAATGTTTTGTGTCAACCCTCAGAGTGACAGCTATCCATCTTGCGGTTTGCCTAATTATCATTTT
The DNA here is from genome assembly GCF_036971445.1 of Narcine bancroftii. Taxonomy (NCBI): domain Eukaryota; kingdom Metazoa; phylum Chordata; class Chondrichthyes; order Torpediniformes; family Narcinidae; genus Narcine; species Narcine bancroftii. Next base: position 37,413,247 of record NC_091470.1, read on the forward strand.
TCTCTTTCTCTGTTGCTTCTAAGGGGTAGTAACATGTAATTTCAAAATTTCAGGTTCTGGGAAGTACTTGGCAGTAGCATCTCATGATAACTTTGTGGACATCTACAATATAATGAACAGTAAGCGAGTTGGAATTTGCAGAGGGGCTTCCAGCTATATAACACATTTGGACTGGGATAAAAGAGGTATTTGTATGTTTGTCTGTCAGCGAAATTGTATTTCTTCCACACTATCACTCTATTATGCTTAAACAAAAATATAAATAGGCACATTATCAATATTGGATATTTTGCGGAAGATTTAATTTTTTTTTTCTCAGATGCTTATAGTCCACTGCTCTAGTTTCAACAGAAGGATGTGCCTGACATTTTCGTTACAATTCCTGTTAATTAATAGCATAGGATGAACACTGGGGAAATTGTGACCCTTTTCTCTTATTCATTGCTAATTAGAATCAAGACCAGGATATCAGTGGAGCAGATTTTGCAGATGAAACAAAACTTGTCAGCACTGTGAACCACAAAGAGGATAGTGATGTACCTCAGCAGGATACTGGCAGGCTAATGGAAATGGAAAATGCATAATGGATGAAGTTTAATGTGGAGAAATGATGAGGTGATGTATTTTGGTAGCAAGAATGAGAAGAGGCAATGTAGAATAAAGGGTATACCTGCACAAATTACGGATTGTGGTTGTGCAGGTTGAGAAGGTGGTTCATAAGGAAGTTCTGCTTTTTGTTAATCGAGGCAGAGTATCAAACCATGCAATTTTGATGAAGCAGAAAAATAACTCCTGAATGAACACAGTAGATCAAGCATCATCTGTGGAGACAAAGGGTTGGTCAACTTTTCGGGTCGACACACTGTATCATGACTGAGCATAGAGAGAAGATATGTATAAATAGATGAGAGAGATGAGCAGCGACTGGTAGCTGATGGGTGGAACTAATAGGTGAAACCAGGTGATGGGCAGGTAGAGCCAGGTGCAGGAGTGGAATGAGGAAATTTAGAGACAGGGGCTAGTAGATAGTGGATTAAAAAAATAATTCTTCAGAAGGATGGACCAGGAGGAAGGGTGGGGAAAGGTAAACATGGGTTGGAAGATGATGTGGAACCAGATAAGAGAGGGATGATAGTGAGATGAAACTACAGGGGAGAAGAAGCCATTGAAAGGAAACACAGGTAGATAAGTGTATGGATGATGAGCAGGTGGAACTGGGAAAGGAGGATAAACAAAGGTTGAGAGAACCAAAGTGTTCTGATTTCAATTCAGAAAATTTTTGATTTAAAAAGTTTTTCCTTATCAAGTTTTGTATCATCTAATTATATATTTCCTCATTCTTTATATGATTCAACATTTGTCATTTGGTATGATAATGGTATTTAGTGTTTTTGAGACTTGTTTGTTGTCAGTTGACTTCATGTCTTTTCAACAGTATCAGCAAAGTTTAAATTACTAAATTCACATTTTTTAAGATATTTGCAGATCAGGTTCAATTACCAAATTTCCCCATGGCTTGTGAATCAAATATCCTGGATGTAATTTTCAAATTACAACCCTCCCATAAGGGTTTAATAACCTTTATATATGATATGCTTCCTAAATTGTGTCAGGTTTCCCTCCGTAAGATTAAAAGAGCATGGGAGCATGATCTACAATTTTCTATCTCAGACAAAAATTGGGATTTGATTCTTAAATTAATTAATACTTCTTCATTATGTGCTCAACATTCTCTTATTCAGTTCAAGGTTGTACATCAAATTTACTTGTCTAAAAACAAATTATCCCATATATTTCCTGACTTAAATGATGTAATGACAGAGAAGCAACCTTGATACATATGTTCTGGTCTTGTAAAGCTCTTGAACCTTATTGGAGGGAGGTTTTTCATGTTTTGTCAGTAATATCACGTGTTGAACACCCTTTAACGGCTTTGTTTGGAGTGTTGGATGATATTAACAAGCTATTTTCTTCATCTGATCGTCAAGTCATACTATTTACAACTCTTATGGCATGAAGAACTATTCTACTGAGATGGAAAGATCCTGTTCTACCCATTAGTACTCAATGGTTATGTCATTTCTTGTCTTAATTTAGAAAAGATCAGATGTCTGCGTTATACGTGAACACTAATTTTCATAAAATTTGGAGTCCTTTTATGGACTATTTTCATGCTCATTAAATCTGTCTTTATCATTGAATGTATTTATGTAAATTGTTTTTCCTCCAGTTAGTAATGTTTTATAGATTCAGCAGAACTATACGACCTTTAATTCTTTGTCAAAACATCCCAGGTTTTTTTCAGTTGGGGATTAGAGTTCTTTGTTTTTTTTTTCTTTTTTGTCATTCTGACAACATTATATGGGGAACGGATCTATTGCTATTGTTTTTCTTTTTGGAAATGTACTTGTGTTCTTCATATTTGTGTTCTCTATACAATGTATTCGTATTCTATAAAACTCAATAAAAAGATTGAAAAAGAAAGAAAGAACTGAAATGGACTGGAGAGAGTGTGGAAAGAATGCAGGGGGTGTGGATGATCTGAAACTGGAAAATTCAGAGTTGATACAGTGCAACTCCGAACATCCAAAATGGTCAGGACTGGGCCTATGTCGGATAAATGATTTTTTTCGGAGAATTGGTCATTTTTTAAAAAGTAGCCCAGTAGCAACAGCAAATTATTTGTATCAATGTTCAAACAACAACAAACAACAAGGGAAGGCTTTTTAAGCATTAAAATAATGTTTAATTCTCACCCACAAAATGCTGGCCACCACTGATCACCAAGACCTTCCAACCACAGCCAATCCCCAACACATACAAACAGCTGCCCTGCTGATCCCCAGGGAGGCTTCCCAGGCGGTGAGTTGGCAGGCTCCTGTCTCCATGGTCACCGGAGCTCCCAACCCTGATGCCCAAGTCCCAACTCTGAATCTTCCCTTCTAGGCCTGCCACACACACGCACGACTCCGGTGTGCACGTGCTATAGTAGGCCGAGGAGAGGGTTCGGAGTCAGCATCGGGGAGCTTCGCTGTGCCATTGAGCTATTGAGCCCAAGCCTGAGGTCCTGCTCCTGCCCGGGAGGCCGCTCTCCTTGATGATGCCAGGATAAAGGATTCTTCTGATTGCTTGCAGCTGGGAGACAGTGGCATGCAGTTTGAGAGGGAGAGTTGGAGAGAAAAGTCAATAGGGGAAGGTAAATAAGAAATGGAAAAACGAGGGAGGGGAGGGAATTACCTGAAATGAGGTCAATCATCATTCTAATTTCATGTCTGATTAATTTTTTTCAACCTGTGAGGTCAGTTTGGCTCCAGAAAATTTTGGATAAATGAGGATTTTGGAGAATACGATTTTAGATCATCGGAGTTGTACAATACCATCTGGGTGTAGACATTGATATAATTTGTTAGCCTCCCCTTCCAGCATCTGCAGTCTTTTGTGACTCTAAGTTGTGCTGAACCTTTATAAAATGAAGCTCCAACCTCAACTGGAGTATTGTATTCAATTCCAGTCACCGCTCTGCAAGGGTGTGAAGTCATTTGAGAGGATCCAGAAAATATTTGTGAAAAAAGTTCCTGCAGTAACAACAATAGATTGCAATGGTGGAAACAATTTTCTTTTGAGGATTGATGGCGAAGGCGAGATTTGATAGATGTACATAAAATCATGATGGATATGGATAGAAGGAACAGGGTGGAAAAGTAAATGTGATTAGAAATTTGTGTAAAGGGTTTGGACTCAAATCACAGTTCCAAGAAGCCTATTCCATATTGCAACCATGGCTGTGTATTAGAACTGCATTGTATTTCTTAGCTGCTGTGTTGGGTAGGGTGTGTGGAAAATACTAAATTTAATCATCAGGTGCTAAATGTGCTGCAAAATTTAGACAGAGGGAAACTTGGGAGCACAGTGGTGGAGATTAGGGTATGGAGATTGTCATTCACTGTAGAAGGCCAGAACAAAGGCACAATTGGCTGTTATCGCTAGACTTCCAGTTCAGTTCCATTGCCTGATTAACTCAGCAAAATGTCTTACTGTGTCCTGATAGTTGAGCTTAACATTCCCATAGATATAGAATAATACGAAGTTCTATTTAATTCATGAATGCAGACAGCATAGTCTACACTATGCTACACAAAAGAGTCTGGAAAAACAACCAACTGAAAAACCTCACAAAGATAAGCGTATACAGAGCTGTTGTCATACCCACACTCCTGTTCGGCTCCGAATCATGGGTCCTCTACCGGCATCACCTACGGCTCCTAGAACGCTTCCACCAGCGTTGTCTCCGCTCCATCCTCAACATCCATTGGAGCGCTTACACCCCTAACGTCGAAGTACTCGAGATGGCAGAGGTCGACAGCATCGAGTCCACGCTGCTGAAGATCCAGCTGCGCTGGATGGGTCACGTCTCCAGAATGGAGGACCATCGCCTTCCCAAGATCGTGTTATATGGCGAGCTCTCCACTGGCCACCGTGACAGAGGTGCACCAAAGAAAAGGTACAAGGACTGTCTAAAGAAATCTCTTGGTGCCTGCCACATTGACCACCGCCAGTGGGCTGATAACGCCTCAAACCGTGCATCTTGGCGCCTCACAGTTTGGCGGGCAGCAACCTCCTTTGAAGAAGACCGCAGAGCCCACCTCACTGACAAAAGGCAAAGGAGGAAAAACCCAACACCCAACCCCAACCAACCAATTTTCCCTTGCAACCGCTGCAATCGTGTCTGCCTGTCCCGCATCGGACTGGTCAGCCACAAACGAGCCTGCAGCTGACGTGGACTTTTTACCCCCTCCATAAATCTTCGTCCGCGAAGCCAAGCCAAAGAAAAAAAAAGACAGCATGGACCTGCAAACATAAAATTATATCTGTAATGATCTAAACCATCAAATGCTGAAATAAAAACACGAATGCTGGTTGAACTCGAATGGTTTCTCTTTCCACAGATGCTGTGTAAATGGACAAGTTCTTCTTACATTTCTGTTTTGTTTCAGATTTCTAATATCTGCACAAACAGATGCTGGAAATTTGTGTCACGCTCTATTTAATTTTTATTATATGCCCAACTGTGGACTTAAAACAGAATGGTTCATTTTCATCAGTACAGCTCATTTAAATTGGCAGTGGATGGAAATGTTATTAATGTTGATCAGCAAATTTTATTTTTCAACAGGTAAACTTTTACAAGTCAATACTGGTGCAAAGGAACAATTGTTCTTTGAAGCTCCCCGTGGAAAACCCCAGACGATAAATAAGGCAAAGGTAAGCCAATGTGTGGGTCTCTAAATTTCCAAGTGCAGCAAAAGAACAGCCCTATAACAGATAATATGCAGTAGAGTACAGCTCTATTACATAAATAGAATTATGGTACAGGTTACATGATTTTGTTATAGGAATTAATAATTTTCCAGGTTGAGAAAATGGATTGGACGTCTTGGACTTGTGTCTTAGGTCCTTCGTGTGAAGGTATCTGGCCTATAGTAAGCGACATCACTGATGTAACTGCATCCTGTCTTACTAGTGACAAAAAACTACTTGCTACAGGGGATGATTTTGGATTTGTGAAGTTGTTCCAATACCCAGTGAAGGTAATCACATTTCTATTTTAATCGCTGAAGTAAGTCACCCTTTTTGTGATTACAAATGTCTTTGTAAATACCCAAAAATGGGAAAAAACTATGACATAAAATAAATAATTTGTTTCTTCATTGTTTAGTTTTATCCATATTTAAGTAATATTTATAAATGCAGCTTATTGATTGTACCTGTAATATAATGAGAAGTAACTGTTTTAGATTATTAGTGAATTATGCAGTTTTTAAATCAAGCAACAAAAAAATTGTCCTTTGAAAATTGTTTGAAATAATTTGAAGATAGGTATATTATAAAACACACAAAGTTGTCTTTGCTTTTGTAACTATAGATTAAAGTATTTCTTATTGGTTTGATTTAAGGCAAAGTATGGAAAGTTCAAAAGATATATTGCTCACAGCACACATGTAACAAATGTACGATGGGCACATCATGACAGTTTGCTCGTTACGGTTGGGGGAGCAGATACATCATTAATGATTTGGACACATGAGGTGGATGGACACAAGCAGACCAGACAGTATGAAAGTGAAGAGTCTGATTTTGATTCTGATGAAGATGGAGGCAAGTATAGTTGGTTCTGTAAGGCCAGTCAGTATATGTTTACTCTTTCAAAAAGTGCAATTAAATAAGGCAAACTCTCTGCACAGGAATTAGATACAAGTTTTTCGCTGTGATTCGTTTTCATTATTGTGTCAAGATTATTCTGTGAGGAAGGGAATGTTGTAAGATTAAGGAAAGCCAAATGTATTTTTGCCTGCAAAAATCCTATAGTGAACTGGTTGTTAAACGGAATTTTTTTACATAAATATGCCATACAAATGACTTTTTCATTATATTTTACCAGATTATTTACTTAAGTACTACATTTGGTGAGGTTGATGTACTGGGGTTTTCCTGCCAAAAAGATCCTCCAGTCTTTTCATATTTCAAAGTAATTCATAAGAAATAGGAGCAGAAATAGTCTAATCTGACCAATCGAGCCTGCTCCCCTATTCAATAAAATCATGGCTGATCTGCCATGGACTCAGCTCCACCTACCTGCCTTTTCTCCATAATCTTAATTCCTCTACCACACAAAAATCAATCTGATTTAAATATATTTAATGAGGCAGCCTCTATTGCTTTCTTGAGCAAAGAATTCCACAGATTCAATGCAGTACACAAAAGTGCTCGAGAAACTCAGGAGGTCAGGAAGCACCCGTAGGGTAACCAACGTTTTGGGCCTGAGCCCTTCATCAGGGTACGAGCAAAGTAACAAGCATACACCCAAATAAAAAGTGGGGGGGGGGGGTTGTAGAAAAGGAAGGGGTGGGGGATGACAGCTAACAGGCAAGAGGTCATAGATGATACAGGTGGGACGTTAGAAGAGAAAAAAAAGCTGTCACAGGCTAACCATCTCATTTCTAAAATCAACCTGGTGAATCTTCTCTGTGCCACCTCCAAAGCTAATCTTTTATTAATTAAGGAGACCAGAACTGCCCATAGTTCTTCAGGTGCAGCCTCACCAGCAACCTGGATAATGGAGCAGAATCCCCCTGTTTTTAAATTCAATTTCCCATTGTACGTCAGGGAAATAAATTTCTGGTAATCTTGCATTCTGTCCTTTTGCAAGATCTGCTTTCGGTTATCCCATTATATAACAATGACAGTACTTTTCCCTGCTTTGATGATTCCAATTTTCACGCTGTTTTATTTAATGAAAGATGGATCACTACTTTTTATGGTGATAAAATCAGTGTGAATAAATCCTTTTATATTCCCCATGACTCTCTTAGTTTCTTCTCCTTTTTCCTTAAGCATCCAACTCTATACATCTTCCAATCTTTCCTCTTGAGGATATTTTGAACCAATTAAAAGCAGGTCCTTTTTTGTTCACATGACATAGAATTCACTTAATAAACCATCATTGTTCATTGCCAGCAGGGATGCTGTTTTTCTGCATTTTTAAAATATGTTTTCAGTTCACAGTATTTACTGTCTTTTTCCTATTCTCTACCCAGCTATTCTCAACATTTTTTCGGCTATGACCACCCTAGGACTCTGCTCAAAGTTATAGACCCCGCCCCCCCACCCCCCACCTTCCCTGCTTCCCCAGAATGAATGTTGATACTAGTGGATCACCTTAATGCACTGAGTTTAAAATCTATACAAGATATCATCTGATCCAATTCCACACTGGGTTTCATGGAGATGCAATTCAGTGGAAACTTGAAACAAAATATATTGATATTTTTTTTCTCACTGCACAGTTGGTACACTTCATGTATTTATTTCAGAATATTGACTGAATGATCTCAGTACTGGGGTGCCATGCTGGCACAGTAGAGTTTATTGATTGAAATAAATATGCATTTAAAAACCAAGGAAACTGCTTACCACATCTGTTGAAGGCTCTCAAAATTCCAGTTGTTATACTGTTTAATGGTCAAGAAAGAGATCTTTCAATTAATTCATAATATTTGAAGATACTTAACAACTTAATGCAGTTTACCATTTCCCAACTAAACTTTTGGGATTTTGTTTGTTTCCTGTTCCATGATTTAATTATGAGATCTAGGTCAACAAAACATTTCAGTTGAAGTAATTTTCAATGGTTGTTCTTCAGTATATATAGAATTAGTGCACAGAGATGTACTCGATGTATACTGATCAGATTATGAAGCTCAATAGCAGTAAGGCACAAAGTTTTCTTGACCCACTATATGTGTTTTTTTTTAAACATCCCCAGAATATTCCCACCCATCCTGAATGAAATACATTATGGTGCTTTGCAATAAGACCATAAGAAATAGGAGCAGTAATAGGCCATTCAGCCCATCGAGTCTACTGCACTATTTAATCATTAGTTGATCCATTTTCCCACTCAGCTCCACTGCCTGGCCTTGATGTCCTGGCTAATCAAGAACACATCAATCTCTATCTTAAATATGCCCAATAACTTGGCTCCACAACTACCTGTGGCAACAAATTCCACAGATTCACCACTCTCTGGCTGAAGAAATTCCTTCACATCTCTGTTCTAAGCGGACATCTTTCAGTACTAAAGTTGTGTCCTCTTATCCTAGACTCTCCCACCATGAGAAACAATCTTTTCTATATCTACTCTGATCATGCCTTTCAACATTTAAAATGTGTTCATGAGATTCCTCTTCATTCTCCTGTATTCCAACAAATACAGGCCAAGAGCTGTCAAACGCTCCTCATATGATAATCTTTTTTCCCAGAATCATCCTTGTGAACTTCCTTTGAACCATATCCCATGCAGGCACATCTTAGAATGCTTAAACCAGATTAGAAGACCCATATTCTGAAATGTTAAAATGGTGATACTATTTTTAAATTCTGAAATATTCAGATGTCAGAGAAAATGAAATATTATTAGTTATTATACATTATACCAGTTAGTTAGTGATTCATCCAATGATAAAGTAAATTTTTTTCTTGGCAGATTAACATTTCCAAATGTTCCCACCCCCCCACCCCCCTCAACAAGCTTGTATTCCGTTATTATATACAAGTGGTCATAAAGATTAATGAACACCAGACACTGATTTTGTTACGCTTGTTGTAGGTTATGACAGTGATGTTGCCTGGGAAACTGAAATCAATTACACCATTAGGGCCTTTGCAACAAGTCTCCGTCCAATGTCTGGAACCAAGCCTCATCTTCAACAGAAAGAGCCTTCACTGGAGGAAAGGTACCTTGTTTCTAATTGGATATCGAGTTGCTGTGCTCTCTGAATAAGTCCTGGCTTTCAAGTTAATTTGATTATTCTTTTGGAACTGCTAGTACAATGCTTTTGCAAAATACCTGTAAATTTTCATTCAAACTGCAGGAGAAGATTTTTGTTTGCCTAATTGTACTTTTTTAATTAGAAGAAAATGAGGATTTGCCAAGTTGATTGTATGCAGGTTTTTATTTAAGAAAGCTTGGTTTATTATAATGCTGTGGTTATATGCTTATTTCAGGCTAATGTGTACCATAAAATTCTGCTTCCAATCTTGTTTCTTTTCACAGAATTCAACCTTATTGAATAGATTCACCTGAGCTGTTTTGATTTTAGTAAGATTTAGATTTTAAAAACAGATCTTTTCTAGTAACTATGTCTGTGATTAACCATTAGTCTTCTTATATTCGAAGGAAACTATCTCTGATTTTGGTTGCTGCAATGGATATAATTAGAAAGATTGGGAAAGCTTTTTGGCAGCACAAGGTTTTTTTTTCCAAAAATAAACTTTATTCACAATAAATTACCTTTAAATAAAGCTGTTCCACCCTTTACATTCTTAATGTCAATCTTATTGAGTAAGATATTTAAAACTTTTACATAATGTCAGTTATTTCATATTGAGAAAATTATTTACAGTTCAGGAGAAGCTGTTCAAAAACTTTTTACATTTTGTCAGTCATCTCATTGGTGTGCCTTCCATGTTTAACATTGTTGTCTTAATACTCAGTCACCTTTTGGCAAAACAAGTTGTCAAATGTCTTCTATGCAAATCCTTGAGCCCTGCCACAGCCTCCACTGCTGGAGGCCTCGTCTGAGCTCATAGTTGTCCACAGAAGAAAGGCCTCCAGAACATTAGGAGCTTTCTTGCTTCAAAAGGTTTAGTGCAACTATAGTGTTCCAGTGGGAAGCCATGCAAAGCATAGGTTGGGTCACAAATGTACAACTTTTGATATCCCCTGTTCTGAATAGCAGATGGTACCTCATAATTTTTGTAGCCTCCTTCAGTTATTTACATTTGGAATGTTAACTGTTTTGTGGCAGTTTCACTATTTATAAATCTATACAGTTTACCCCTCTGAAGTATATCAAAGTATGTTTCAATTTATTTGTCACAAAATACCAGTAACAATAGTTCTTCTGAGAACAGATCAACAGGTTATCTCTAGCATTGCATGCAGCTATGTATAGAGCACAATTCACAGTATAGGATTACCATGAAAAAAAAAGATCAATTAGCATCAAGCAAGAGCAGTGTGAGAGCTCTGTTATGTGGTTTATTATCAGCCTAGCGGCTGCAGGGTAGAAATGATCTTTAAGCCTGTTTTTGTGTGTTTTCTGACTCTTATGTCTTCTCTCCGATGGAAGGAAGGAGAAGAGAGCATGTCTGGGTGGGACCCTTAGTATGTTTGCTGCCTTTTTGAGACAGTGGGAGATGTACATGGAGTTCATTACTTGCATTTTAAAACACTGCACAATTGCACTTATTTAATATTAATTTTGATAGAAATCAGTTTGTAGCAGACTTTGTTTGACGATATGTGAATGAGACGAAGAAGAATCATTTTTAACTTTGTATTTTTTGAGCCCAATTTGTGTCCAGAAGCACATCAATTATAAGTTCAGAAACCACTTATTTTGCACTGAATGATTTTGCTGTGGCATCTCTTTGACATTTCAAACTTTGAAAGCCAGAATTGCAGAGGCAGTAAAAGTGGTTTTGGAGAACATGATGTTGCCTCAGATGTAACTTAGTACTGGATTTGCAAAATTTAAGATATAGCAGAATAAATATTGTATTCTTAATCTGCTTGAATGCAACATTATAAATACAAGTTTTTATTTTAAAAATTCTCGGTACTGCAAAAAAAATGGATTGCATGTTCAGAGGGAGAAATAATAATAATTTGTGTAAAGCGTTTTGACATATGACATGCTTAACATAACAGTAGACCTATTTATGATGCCCACAAATATTTGTTTCTCATCTTGTGACAGAAGCTGAAAATTCCACATAATCTATTTTCAAACCTTTCTGCTAATTCTTGCTCCCTTTTTCTGTGCGTCTTGCTTTCTTTGAAGGCAGGGAATAGTAAGGTAAGCATTCCTAAAGCAGGTTATGATCACGAGTCTAATTTATTTGCTTTAAAATTAAAGAGCTAATGTTAAACAACTGTACTTGAAGCATTCAATCCAGAGCAACAGGATGTGGATTTAATTGTTACTGGGGCTTCTACTCAAATCAACTGACAGCCAATAACCATCTTTTTCCAATGGAAAAAACGATTGAGGAAATATTGGCAGAATTAGCTCCAGAAAGCTCTTGCATGGCTGCATAAGAAAACTGTCTCCAAAGTAACATCGGGTGTTCAGATATTGTTCTGAGCACTCCTGCATTCTGACCAGCCAATGAAGGATTTCCATACATCACCGAAATAGCAGAGCATCAATTTGGCCGAGATACATTTAAAATACCTGCAATGAAATTTTTGATACACTTTTCAACAATCAAGCTTGAATTTGGACACTTCGCTCTTTTAAATGACAGTGTCCACAACCCTTTCCCTTGAGTTTGGATGACAATATATGTTATTTCTCTGATTTTTTTATCATTAAAAAAGAATATAAGCAGATACAATCAGGAAATTTAATAGTGCCTCCGTTGTTGCTTCCAAACTAGATCTTTGTATTTAGTTTTATGGTCATCTGGCACAGAAAAGAAAAAAACAACTATATCCACATTTCTTGTTGTTAAATGTCAATGAAAAATTAGCTTGAGCAGGAACCTTGATTTCTTCCGTGATCAACTGGATTAATATTTGTTTCAGGGACTCACTCAAGCAGGAATTGGAGAATTACCACTGTCCATGAATTAGTGGCAAGTGACTATGCTGGTGGTGTATTGAAATTTTAGCCAAGGCTTAAAATGGTGGTCTCTCCATCTTTTTATGTCTTTCAAAAAGTCTGTGATTACCAATTTAATACAAATTTTAGCCTGGCATGAAAAGGTCAGAGATGGGTACAGTTCCTGTCACCTTCATTTTCCTATAATTATTATCTTGCCTGATTTTGATTTGCATGTTATTATCACTTTGCACTGCACTGTTTAATTTCTATCATTTTCAATCCTAACGATTGTAGTGGAAAAGGGAAATACCTCCAGTCACTGCCATCAATTTTAGTGACTGTCAGTGAATTCTTAGGACTGTGGCAAAGACTCATAATATCACTTTTAAACAGATTATTCCTGAATCACTAGATTTCTTTGTTATAATAGCTCTAAATATAAATTTCTAAATGTAATCTATATGCAGTTTACTTAGTCATTTTGATAACATCATTTAACAATATATTGCATTTATTTTTGGCTGCTGCTGTGCTGCTAAGGGGCTCAAGGTAATTGTATTTTATACATCATTTGGCATATTTTATATTAACTTTCATATCCAACTGATACAAAATAAAAAATATTAAGCAAAATTTCAGTCATGTAATGAAAGGAATGTCAAATTTAAATGGTCTGGTAAAAACCTGATTGAATACTTCACAACCAATAAATGACAAGAAACCTGTGATTATATTTTACTAATGTAAACTCGCAGCTTTGCATTTATAGTCATATTAATTGCAGCAAAACTCATCATCTTCGTTTAATCATGATTTCAACAACACAGATTTTTGCATGAGAACTTTTGTCCAACTAATGAAGTTAAAAGGAAAATGTCACAGACATTAGTGCTTGCATTATTACTGATTTGAAAGATTCTCGTTTAACTCCAAACATTGCTTGATTCAAATCTTCACTATAAATACAGATGCATTCATAGAATCTTCCCACTTCTGACATTTTTGCAAACACTGGCCAGTATGTTTTGAAGAAATATTATTCATATAACTATAAACATTGGGGAACCTCTTCCTAGCATTAAGGATATCTACTACACTCAATGCAGGTGGAAAGCAATAAACATTGTGAAAGACTCCTCACATCCCACATGTAAACTGTTCTCCCTTCTGCCATCTGGCAGGAGGTACCGAAGCACTTGGGGCCCTTATGTCCAGAGTGGATAACAGCTTTTTACCCCAAGTCATCAGGCTCCTGAACTCCCAGTACAGATGTGGACAGTGCGCTGTGGATTTTGAGTATACATCTTAATATTTTAATGTGTTAACTGCTTTCCTAACATATATCTCGGAAAATATGCTCCGTGATCCTGGAGAAATGCTATCTTGTCCTACTGTGCAAGCATGGTATGAACGATAAACAAAGTTGACTTGACTTGAACATTTCCCTGTATAACAACTTTGGGATTTCTGAAGCTGTAGGCAATGATTCACCACTTTCCTTCCAAAGGCTGTGCTCTATAGTTTGCAATGGAAGTGATTGAAATGGCAGCTGCTCCCCACGCCTTTCATTGGGGAAGCTGCATAAACTCATAGGATTTTGGCAAATAAGAGAAGCTGGAGGGATTCATCAGTCAAGACAGCAATGTAGAAAGAAGTAGTCATTCAACATTTTGGGTTGGAAGGGAAGAGAAATATTTCAAGCATTAGAGGGGGATGGGGTTGGGAAAGGGCTGAGGAGGAACCAACGTGTAAGAGGATACTGCACAAATGAAGGAGGAGAGGTGAAGAGACAGGCCCTTCCACAGAGGCTGCTTTATAATTGATTTAAGCATCAGGGAATCATTGAAATGAACTGTCAAATATTTCTTGTTTTTGTTGATGTCGTTGGTATTCTATCCACCCCCAACAAACACAGCTGAGCTTGTCAATATGCAGGCCCCTCTTTGAAAAAGGCAGGTGGCTGTGGACTACATTTCCGTTGGGATAACTACCTTAGGCAGGCCCACACTTTGTTTGGATGTTGAATGTTTCCGAAAGTAGCTGTAGAGTGTTATCTGTGGCATTTTGTAGCTCAAAGCTAAATCTGTACAAAAATCATTTTTATAATGTTAGCACTGCAAATTTACAGCTTTGCTATATAAGCTCCTGTAAGTATTTTGTGAGATGGTTTAGTTAGTAATTGATACAGTGGCCTGACAGCTGTCTGTGGACACAAGCCACCCTAAAGGAGAAATCGCACAGGGTATTTTTAAACAAAGCATGTTATTCATTCAATGATATAACTTCATAATTTCAATCAACAATTTTCCATACGCCAAAACTTTGCAGAAATCAATTAACATAACCATGACATTGTCTCAATACATGCAGTACATCTTGTCCATAAAGAACATACTGATAAATTTACATTTCAGTAGCTGAAGATTTAAATAGTTAATGGAGCTGAGTTTGCTGTCTGTCAATTTCAAGGAAAGTAATGTCTAGTTTGATTCCTTTGTACTTTTTTAATTCATTTGAATTGAGAAAATATTTCTGCAGATTTTATTACTTGTATTGATTCCATTGTCAAAATAATTTTCTTAGTAAGTAGCCTGCTGTCATAAAGGATGTTAACTGGCTTGTATTATGTAAGGCTATACTCAAATCTTTCCTTGCAACACTTGTTTCAGATTTTTACAATAATGTTTTCCTTTGTTCAACTCTACGCCCTTTAGTAGATTATACAGCATGGAAGCAGGCTATTTAGCCCACAATGTCCATACTGATCAGTGGGCACCCATCTTCCAGCACCTGGTCCATAGCCTTCCTCGTCAAGGTGATCCAAGTGCTCATCTGGTTACTTCTTTATGCTGTTGGTGACTGCTTCCACCACTCGCTCTCACAGATAATTCCATGTACTTGCCATTCCCCGGGGAAAGAAGCCCACCCTCAGATCCCCTCTAAATCTCTCCCTCTTTACCCTAATTCCTTGCCCTCTGAGTTTTATTCATCTCCAATAATAGGAAAGGATTTCTGCAGTCTACCCAATGTATAACCCTCATCATTTTGTACACCTCAATTTTTACCACTTCTGCTCCAGGGAAAACCTACCTAGCATATCCTCCTAACTAAAATGTTCCAACCTGGTGAATCTCCTCCACCCCTTCTCCAGCGTTGTTATTTGATTTGGTTTGATGGGGGGTGGTGCGTGCTTGGGGGAAATACTAAATAGTTAGGTATTGAGGAAGTGAATGATACATTTGCACTTTTAAGTAAGAAAAAAAATCATTAAAATGTTATAAAAATGGAGAAGGCAATGTTGCTTCAGTCTATTCTGTGTAAAATTTTATGTGACCACATGGACACAGAGTGCTTAAAGGAAAAGCCTGGTACATGTGATGTTTTAAATTTATATTTAGACATACAGCACGGTAACAGACTATTTTGGCCCATGGGTTCGTACCGCCCAATTAACTTACACCCCCGGTATGTTTTTGTACCAGGAGGAAACCGGAGCCCCCAGGGAAAACCCATGCAGACACGGGGAGAACGTACAAATCCCTTACAGACGGCGTGGGATTTGAACCCTGGACCTGATCGCTGGCGCTGTAATAGCGTTGCGTTAACTGCTACGCCAACTGTGCCACCCATAATTGTTGATTTCTCTTGGTTGCCTACCATTCCACTGCAGGGAAAATTCATTTGTAGATCTAAAAATAAATCTAATTGTTTTAAAATGTACATATCACAAAAATATATTTCCAGTGCAATTTTTGTTTCGCGATATAAACCCGAGAATTCAAATATGTATACTGAGATGTGCTGGTATGCAGGTTAAATTTAATTTAAAGAAACAAAGACTGGAGCTGCTGGAATCTTGAGTAATCCAATAATTGCGGGAGGAACTCAGCAGATCAGGCAGCAAAGTCAACAATTTGGGTCTGGTCCCTCGATACAGGATAAAGGATCCTGACCCAAAAGACTGACTGACCATTTCCATCTATGGCTGCTTCCTTATCCACTGAATTCCTCCCGTCATTCTTTGCCTACATTATTTAAGTCTGGAATAGGTGACAGATAAACTTTTCTTAGTTACAGTTCTTTGTTTCAGACCACCTGTTAGTAGGGCTCTGCCTCAGCCTGAGAAACTGCAAACAAACCATGTTGGGAGGAGAAAGAAACCCATCGAGGTAGGTGACTGATTTCTATTTGAACAAATGGTTCATTTGGATTTTTAACATATTTTAAATCCTGAGAAGCTTTATTCACAATGTTCTGAACTTTGTGACTGTGCGTGTTGAAGTTGGATAGTGTCAAAGCACTTCTTGGTACTAAGTACAACTACAAGACATGCAATAATGCAGAGATAGGCAATGACTGCCTCAGTTATAGAAATATGCCAAGTGATGCAGAGGAGTCATTTCTCTCTGCCTCTCTGACTACGTGCATGAAAGGGAAAAGTGGGTAAATAGGAGCAGGAATTTTCACATGTTCTTCCTAAACAGTGGCCCCATCTTGTTCTTTACTTCCCACCCAAAAGTAAATCAATTATTTTATCTGCACTGCTACACTGGGATGTGTTTGTTTTTAAGTTGATCAAATTTGTCCATAATTCCCTATTTTAAACTTAAGGAAGCAGGTCAATTGATAATTTGATCTTTTAACAGTAAAATTAAAGCAATATCAATCAAAGTTGAAATATATATTTCAGTGGTTCTCAACCTTTTTCTTTCCACTCACATACCATTTTTAAGTAATCCCTATGCCATCGGTGCTCTGTGATTAGTAAGGGATTGCTTAAGGTGGAATGTGAGTGGGAAGGGAAGGTTGAGAATCTCTGCTCTAGACCCAATTGTTACTGAAATATTTTGCTTGAGGAAAAATTATCCTTGGACCATTTCCTTTGGAGTTATGAAACCGTGCACATAACGAGTCAATGAGGTACAATTAAAATAGAGGTTTTCAACCTTTTTCTTTCCACCCACATCCCACCTTAAGCAATCCCTTTCTAATCACAGATCACGCATGGCATAGGGAATACTTAAAGTGGGATGTGAGTAGAAAGAAAAAGGTTGAAAACCTCTATTTTAATTGTACCTCATTGCTTCAACTCATTTCCCTATGGGAAGGGAGTGAAGAGGAAGTAGCCCTCCACCCCTTGCTTGGCCATTAAAAATTTGCTTGTTTTCTAGATTGAAGATTATGGACCTGAAACATTAACTCTGGACCTTTCTCAGCAGATACTGCCTCGACTGATGAGTTTTTCTTTAATTTCAGATTTCCAGAATCTGCTTTTTTTTTTTTCCTTTTTCCTTGGGAATTAAATTTAGTTTCCTATTCCCAGCCACAAATTCAAACAAGTGTTGGTAGGATATCTGGACTATGTGTGTAGTGATTGCCTACCTATGTCATTTCATTTTATTTGATCAATCTTACCTGGGTACCTACTGATGCTTGGTTTCTCAGAAAAGTGCTGATGAGACACTGGGAAGTACAAATGTTCCTGAATTTTCACCTTTATATATCCAGGTTGCATTCTTCTTTCTATTTGGCAGGATCTCACACTTGTGTTGGCGTTTGGATATCGTGGTAATGACTGCCGAAACAATGTGCATTATTTAAATGATGGTGCTGATGTCATTTATCACACAGCATCAGTTGGAATAGTCCATAACATTGCCACAGGTACACTTGGCATTTTATAATTGTTTGCTCAGTTGTTTGAAGGTGATCAATATATATAGATCGAATTTTGTTGAGTGTTTTAGAATTTAGGAATTGTAAGAAATGTATGTTAAATTTGTACTATTTAATCAAAGGATTTCCAATGGCCTATAAAAAATATCTTTGCCTCATATATCCTTGGGACAACATAGTTTTTCTACAGGCATCAAATGTTGTTGCTATAGATGCCCATTACAAAAGCCTGATATAAATTATGCTAAATGTTTTGGCAATTTATCAGATATCTGTTATCTCATTCAATTTTGATTGCTTGACATTAACATTCAAATGTTTCATGCTTGTTTGGAATCAACGCTGCGTCAATTGCCCCTTTGCTCTTTGGTTATTGTCTTAAAAAAGCTGCTTAGAATTTTGGAATCGTGATTGTCAATTTTATGCCAACTATTTAGTGGACTGTAAGTTTACAGAAGTAATTCTGACAGGAGTATGATGCACGAGTCCCATTTTACAACAGTACAGAATAGAATGGGCAAATTGAACCAAGTGGGAATTGTGTAGTATATTTCTGTGTCCCATGGCTTCATTTAATGATCATACTGAGGCGTTCCTGACCTGCACTTCAAGGATGGAGAGGGTGAGGAGTGGGAATGTTTGAAATTTCATTAGAATCTTCTGCCTCAATGCCATTCTTTACAGAAATTCTAGTCCAGATCTCTGCTGACCTTAGCTTGTCATAAAACCTTCCACTATACTGCCTCCACTGCAGGATCCATTGTGATGGTAAACTACTCCTGAAGTCTTCATGGGATAGTACAGATCCACATTTCCCAGCTCTTAGAAAATCTCCTACTGAGCCTGGATAATCAGTCCCTTTCAAAACAACAGAGAGAGGTCTATTACAAGAACAATGTTTTTTTTTAATGCCGTCAGATTAAATGAATGAAATTATTTTTAAATAGATGTGTGCTTTTTGGTGTGTTTAAAATAATTTTTATTGTTTATATTTTTATTTGCTGATGTTTCCCCATATGCTTTTGAACATTTGTAATGCCAGAGTCAGCTGGTGAGCATGGTTAAGAGCTTCTAGGTTAAGAACATTCAGGGGAAACAGAAAAAAGGACGATTGGTCTGCCTCACCATTCAATAAAATAAGGCTTGTTCACCTTGGCGCTGCCTGTTCTGCGCAGTAATGGATTTTGCTGAGAAGCTGGAAGTTGTTCTTTCCCAAAGAAACACTGAATCTGGAACATGCTGGAAGAAATGTGGTCCAAGGGCAGGTACCTGGTAATCTCATGGTCTGTCTCATGGTCCAATCTTAGCAGGCAAGGTGGATATGGCAGGTGGACCCACGGATGCCTGAACAGTTGTAACTCTCTGGACCTCAGCAGAAATAATGAAGGATCATAAAAGCTAATCATAGCAATTGCTAGGGGCAGGGAGATCATGGCTGAGAAAGTTCTTCAGAAACATTGAGCTGGGGTGCTGAATGGGAGTTATGGTTGTCTTTTTGCATAAGAAGCATCAGAATGAATGCTCAAAGGGAGCCATGATGCAGCTTTTGATGCAGGTCTTGCAACAATGAGTAACAGCCCAGTTGTGTTTCATGGCATCAGTCATTGGGAAGAATCCTGAATATAGAGAGCCAGTTTTAATGTCAGCATGAACTGGAGATAATGGGTGTGGATAGGGTGAATTACACTGGACAATAATTCTTTTCGAAGGATTTGGTTCCTGCAAAAGGGGCAACTTCAAGCTGAACACAAATTTCAGATTTGCCTTATCACACGGAGTTGGAGAAACATTAAATTAAATGTAGCATATTTAATTGTATAATTGATGCTGACACATTGTGTTAGTAGTAGAACTGACCTAAAAATGTTTTGCCACTGATTTTTACTCACCATCTGATGCCTCTCATGTCAGTGTACAATAGTCGACCAGCATTGATGGATTCTAGTTTCCCTGATACTGCTTTTCCATAGTCGCAAGGTCCTCATAAAGCCTTTCGCCATGGGGGGACGTCATGTGGTGCCATAGGATCGACACGTAGGCTCCTGAATTCCTTGGGATATTAGTTTAAAAATGTTTTTTTAAAATGTACTGTTTAAAGGTTAAAATATCTTAAACCTCCTTACCTTACTCCTATGTTGCTTCCAAAAGTAAGTAAGTGATAACGATGACATCAGGAACCTGATGAGAAGACAGGAAGAAAAAAGAACCCAGGCCTACCTTGACAAAAAAGCAGGGTGCTGGACTTCATTCTGCCTCCTGACTCGGTGAGTTGCTGGAATGGACTTCTGTCAGTGCCTCCCCATCGCTAATGCGGAGAGATGGTGTCGGAGGAGAACCCATAAGTAAACTGCACAAGCCCGACTTCTCATGCATCCGCGGTGTAACGGAACCCAAAGCACTCCTGGGAGTGCAGCAGTCCCTTGGAGAAAGGTCGGGGACTTCGTCAGGAGGAGGAAGAATCGGGTTCAAGGGGAGAATCTTCAGCTGAAGATGAGGAAGAAGGGATACAAGAAGAGGAAGTAATAGAGGAAAAAAAATTGGATCTTATATTAAAAAAGAGGACTTATCTGCAATATTAATGGAACTATTTAAAGTTATGAAAGGAGAAATGAAGGAAGGATTAAAAGAAGTTAAATATGAGATTAAAGCTGAAATTAAGATGAGAGAAGAAACTGATAAAATATTGGATGTGGTAAATAAAATGAAGAAACTAGAGAAAATGGAAGAAACAGTTACTAAAGTGCAAGATGATGTATGACATGTTGAAGAAGGGGTGACTAATGTAGAAGATACAACTACTGGTTAAATTACAGAAAATGAAAAACTTACTGATAAAATGGATATTTTGGAGAATTTTGGCAGAAGAAATAATATTAAAATAGTGGGCCTGTCCAAGGGAAGAAGGCCCAGATGCGACTCATTTCTTTCAAGATTGAATTCCTAAAATATTTGGAGAAGATAACTTTGAGAATATTGAAAGAGCTCATAAGGCCCTGAGACGTAAGCCTTCTATATATTCTATATTAATAAAGTTACTACGTGAGATAGAGATTGAGATAGCAAGAAGGTTTTGAATCTTGCGTGAAAAAAGGGAAGGAACAACAAAGTCTTTTGTTATGTAGAGGGGATAAGATCTTGTTTTACCTTGATTTGAGTGAAAATTTGTTGATGAGAAGGATAGAATTTAATACTGCTAAGAAGATTTTATGATAAATGTTACATGTTTGTTCTTCGATACCCAGCTATTTGGAAGATCTTTATTCTGGGACAAAAGAATACATTTTTACAAACTTTGGTCAAGCGGAAGAATATGTTTGGAGTCTTCCTCAAGCTCAACCCTTAGTTACCACAAACCTGATTCAATGAACTAGTTCTTCTTTCTTTTCTTTTGATTTCATAATTGAGATGAAGAATTTGGTGATTTATTTCTTCCTTTTATGTTAATCAATTGAATTAAGTAATTAAAGCTTATATATTGAATATACCAAGGGAGTTAGGAGGAGTGGGAGGTGTTGGTTTCTAGAAGATTATGTATGTGGTTTTGACTTTGGTCAAATGGTCTTTGGTCCGTGAAATGGAAGGAATTAGTGTTGTACTAGACAACACTTATTGGGAGGAGTTTTTTTTCTTGATATTGTTATAGGTACAATTATGTATAACCATATAACAATTATAATATGGGAACAGGTCATCTCGGCCCCCGTAGTCCATACCGATTTAAGTGATCTAGTCTCACTTGCCTGCACCCTGCCCATAACCCTCCAATCCCCTCACATCCATGCACCTGTCCAACCTTTTCTTAAATGTCAAAATTGACCTTGCCTCAACCACCTCCTCCGGAAGGTCATTCCACTCAGCCACTACTCTGAGAAAAGGTCCCTCATGTTACTGCTAAACTTTTGCCCCCTAACCCTTATCTCATGATCCCTCATTCCAATCTCACCTACCCTCTTTTTGTTTTCTTTAAATTGCTGGAGGAGGCATGTGCAGATGCAGATTGTTTTTGTTGGATTGTGAGGACAGAGTGAGGGAGAGGGATTAATTAATATCTGCTTTGATGAGTAAAGTAATTAAGTTTGTAAATTTTAATGTTAATGGATTAAACGGAACAATAAAAAGAGAGTGCTAACATATATTTAAAAATTGGGAGTAGATATAGTTTTTTTTTACAAGAAACACATTTAACTGAAAAAAAAGTATTTGAAATTAAAAAAAGATTGGGTGGGATATGTGATATCTTCTTCATTTAATTCGAAAGCAAGTGGGTAGCAATTTTGATTTTTTTAAAAAATCTTCCTATTAAGGTTCAAAATATTACAGACCCTGCAGGTAGCTATGTAATGATACATTGTCAAATATTCTCAGAAATGTGGACACTTTTGAATTTATATGCTCCAAATATTGATTGAGAACTTTATTCAAGATGCTTTTTTTTCAATTTAGCAGAGGCATATGAAAATATTTTAATAGATTTTAATTTCTGTTTAGATCCTTTGATAGATAGGTCCACTCTAGTAGCAATGAGAACAAAAGCTGCTAAAGCTACATTGGGTTTGAGGAGAGATTTGTATTTGATTGATGTATAGAGAAGAATCCACCCTAGAGAGAAAGATTATTCATTTTATTCTAGTAGGTTTGATTCTTATTCTAGAATTAATATATTTCTGGTTTGGGTTCAAATACAAACTCAGATTTTTGAAGCGGATTATAAAATGATGATTTTATCTGATCATTTGCTTTTGTTAATAACTGGAAATGTCTGATAAGAAGTCAATATATAGGTGGAGATTAAATTCTTTGTTGTTGAAAAGGATTTTTTGCAATTTTGTTAAAAATCATAGAATATTTTGTGATATAAATTAGACATTTTACATCTAAAATTAAAAAGGATTATATGAAAGAAGTATATCAATTAGAAAAAATAAATTATAGTTTTGGAAGAAGATCTTTAAAAGTCGGTTTCTGAAGATAAACGTAGACAATGGATTAATAAAAAAACTTCAAAATAATACATTACAAACTTGTAGGACTATTATTAGGACGAGGCAGCTATTTTCAATTGGGTGAGAGACCACAAAGTTTTGGCTTGGCAATTAAAAGTGGAGCAAACTTTGAGAGTAATTAATACAATTAAAATGGACACTAATGCAATTACATATAAACTGCAAAATAAATGAATATTTTAGTAATTTTTATATGTAATTATATACTTTGGAATATTTAGGAGATGAAACTAAAATAAATGATTATTAAGTTGTATTCCTTTGGGGGAAAAAACTTATAATTTAAGAAATAAATACTGTTTCTACAAATTTGTTGCCCGTACACTCAAATAATGGGATTAAATTTGTAGTGATATTCTTTTTAAACCTCTCGCCCTGCAGAATTCCCATCTGTATGTTTGTTAGAATTGATGAATTGTACTGCTCAACATCGCTCTGTGCAATCTAAAAATTCTTTTTTCTTTTCTCTTTTCTTTTCCTCTTATCTTTTTAAACCTATATATTTTTTTACTTTTAAATTTGGTTTTTAATTTTTTTTGTGGGGAGGTTGAGTGGGAGGGAGGGGGGTTTTGGGGTGGGGTGAAAACCATCATGTATGTAATCACTTGATTTTTTTTATATATTTGTATTATAATAATTGTAGTCACTGCATGTGTGGAGTATTAAATAAAATATTTTTAAAAACCTTTCACCATGTTTGCCTCTAACTGCACCAAGATCAGCAAGGAAGAAGTTCAAGTGCAAATGCAAGAAATTAATTTTTAATATGTTGCAGCTCATGGTTTTATATGGTTGATGCATCATTGAAAATAATGACAGGAAATGACAAAAATTGGTTATATCTAAAAAAATGATAGGAAAATTGTAAGTGATTTTTGTGATCAGTATCCGAAAATCTATATTATTCACCTAAAGTGTTCAGGAAGCAAAATCTTTGTTGACCAGTGTTATTGAGGGCAGGTTTGCTCACAGCAAGTTTGGATATCAAGGCCAGAGAGCTATATTGACATCTAAACAAATTGAAATTTTACATAGTTATAGCCCCCAAAATATTGTCACAAACTGTTTATGACTTGGTTACTGTTTGGCTACAGTAAATTTTTGGTGAAAGAAAATGCAGTGGTTTAGAGGCTTTATTTGCTGTAGAATGAGACTGAGCAAAATTGTATGAAACTGAGTTGAACTTTTGTAACAATGTTTTTTTTGTATTTCAAGAAATTGATGAATTAACTATTAATCCTTTCACTTGAAATTTATTTTAGGTATTCAGTCCTTTTATCTTGAACATACAGATGACATTTTGTGCTTAACTGTTAACCAGCATCCAAAATTTCAAAAGATAATTGCAACAGGACAAGTAGGTACGTACTAAAGTAGAACAAATATATCTGTACCATTCTCTTGTTTTGTTGGGTGCAGTTATTTGTCAGAACATCAGATTTTGCTTTCATTTTATTTGAGGATCTAAAATAATTTTTCTTTTAAATTTCACAGAATTTGGCATATTTTGCATGAGAGCAAAATATGCTAATGCACATTAATTTATTAAACATTAACCTTAATATTGACCTTAAAAATCCAAATGATAGGCTGTTCAGAATAACAATTTTTTCAAATATGATTTTCCTTCCATAAAACCATGTTGACTTGGCTTGATTAATTAGATTTTTCCAAATGACCAGCTATTCTTTGTTGATCACAGATATGCATTTTCCAACAACAAATGCTAAGCTAAATAGCCAGTCACCATTTATTCTGTCCTTCCCTTAAGCAAGAATCACTTGATGTCTGTCTGCAGAAAGTTGGCATGCATGAAGGGTTTTGAAGGCAGTGGCTGAAAGAATATAGTAGGAAAATGGCCAACATCCTGGTTAATCTCTTCTATACCCTCTCCAGAACTATTACATCCTTCCTTGTGTGTAGTGACCAGAAGTGCATTAAGTACTCCGCCTGAGATCTGGCCAATGTTTTATAAATTTGGAGCATCACCTCCCTGCTCTTGTATTTAATGTCCTAACTAATTAAAGTTATCATCCCATTTGCTTAACTGCATTATCTTCCTGTGTTTTTATCTTCAAGGATCTTTGGATTTGCATATCAATGTCCCACTGTTCCCCAATACTTGCCAGGATTTTACCATCCATAGTTTATGCTCTTGCCTCCAGAGTGCATCACTTCACATTTTTCATTGCAATAACATCTTTAATAGGTTTTGCACATTGAAACCAGCCAGTTGAATCAAATTTCATTCCTACATTTATTGCATCAACTTGGTCCCAAATTTTAACATGACCCTTGAAGCTTTTCAGAAAAGGCAGAATTGACTGTTCTTTGGACATTGAATGTTGCCCACTGCTTTGGGTCAAAAAGATCAAATGGTTCAGTAAGGCCTTCGATAAGGTACCACATGGAAGGTTAGTTAGGAAGGTGCAGTCTTTAGGTATAAATTTTGAGATAGTCAAATGGATTGAACATTGGCTGAAGGGGAGAGGCCAGAGAGTGGTAGTGGATAATTGTCTGTCAGGTTGGAGGCCGGTGACCAATGGTGTGCCTCAGGGATCTGTATTGGGCCCATTGTTGTTCGTTATATACATTAATGATCTAGATGATGGGGTGGTGAATTGGATTAGTAAATATGCAGACGATACTAAGATAGGCAGAATAGTGGATAATGAAGAAGGTTTTCAAGGATTGCAGAGGGATTTGGGCTGCTTAGAAAAGTGGGCTGAAAAATGGCAGATGGAATTTAATGCTGGTAAGTGTGAGGTGCTTCATTTTGGTAAAAAGAATCAGAACAGGACATACGTAGTAAATGGGAGAGCATTGATGAATAAGGAAGAGCAGAAGGATTTAGGAGTAACGGTACATTGCTCCCTGAAGGTAGAAACTCATGTGAATAGGGTGGTGAAGAAGGCTTTTAGTATGCTGGCCTTTATCAATCATTGCATGGAATATAGGAGTTGGGAAGTGATGTTGAGATTGTATAAGACGTTGGTGCGGCCTAATTTGGAGTTCTGTGTGCGGTTCTGGTCGCCTAATTATAGGAAAGATATAAACAGAGTGGAGAAAGTGCAGAGAAGATTTACCAGAATGTTACCTGGGTTTAAGCATCTGGAGTACAGGGAGAGATTGGGCAGATTAGGTCTTTATTCTTTGGAGTGTAGAAGGTTGAGAGGGGATTTGATAGAGGTATTTAAGATTATGAAAAGGATAGACAGAGTGGATGTGGATAGACTATTTCTGTTAAGAGGAGAGATTGAAACAAGAGGACATGAGTTAAGAGTTAAGGGGCAGAGGTTTAGAGGTAACATGAGGGGGAACTTCTTTACTCAGAGAGTGATAGCGGTGTGGAATGAGCTTCCGGGCGAAATAGTGGCGGCAGAGTCAATTTTATTATTTAAGAAAAAGTTAGACAGGTATATGGATGAGAAGAAGGTGGAGGGTTATGGTCATTGTGCACGTAGGTGGGACTAGAGAGGAGTGTTTGGTTCGGTGTGGACTAGAAGGGCCTAATGGCCTGTTTCCATGCTGTAATTGTTATATATGTTTATATATATATATATATATATACATATATATGTGTGTGTGTATATATATGTGTGGTTGTATATATATATATATATATATATATACATATATATATGTGTGTGTGTGTGTGTATATATATATATATATGTGTGTGTGTGTATATACATATGTTGTCTATCTCATTGTCGATCCTTGCATCTGATGAAATGGTGCAGCCGAGATAGGTAAACTGGTTGACCGTTTTGTGTGCCCGATGGAGATGTGGGGGGGCTGGTAGTCATGGTGGGGAGCTGGCTGATGGAGGACCTCAGTTTTCTTCAGGCTGACTTCCAGGCCAAACATTTTGGCAGTTTCCGCAAAGCAGGACGTCAAGCGCTGAAGAGCTGGCTCTGAATGGGCAACTAAAGCGGCATCATCTGCAAAGAGTAGTTCACGGACAAGTTTCTCTTGTGTCTTGGTGTGAGCTTGCAGGCGCCTCAGATTGAAGAGACTGCCATCCGTGCGGTACCGGATGTAAACAGCGTCTTCATTGTTGGGGTCTTTCATGGCTTGGTTCAGCATCATGCTGAAGAAGATTGAAAAGAGGGTTGGTGCGAGAACACAGCCTTGCTTCACGCCATTGTTAATGGAGAAGGGTTCAGAGAGCTCATTGCTGTATCTGACCCGACCTTGTTGGTTTTCGTGCAGTTGGATAATCATGTTGAGGAACTTTGGGGGACATCCGATGCGCTCTAGTATTTGCCAAAGCCCTTTCCTGCTCACAGTGTCGAAGGCTTTGGTGAGGTCAACAAAGGTGATGTAGAGTCCTTTGTTTTGTTCTCTGCACTTTTCTTGGAGCTGTCTGAGGGCAAAGACCATGTCAGTGGTTCCTCTGTTTGCGCGAAAGCCGCACTGTGATTCTGGGAGAATATTCTCGGCGACACTAGGTATTATTCTATTTAGTAGAATCCTAGTGAAGATTTTGCCTGCAATGGAGAGCAACGTGATTCCCCTGTAGTTTGAGCAGTCTGATTTCTCGCCTTTGTTTTTGTACAGGGTGATGATGGTGGCATCACGAAGATCCTGAGGCAGTTTACCTTGGTCCCAACAAAGCTTGAAAAACTCATGCAGTTTGGCATGCAGAGTTTTGCCGCCAGCCTTCCAGACTTCTGGGGGGATTCCATCCATACCTGCTGCTTTGCCACTTTTCAGTTGTTCGATTGCCTTATATGTCTCATCCAGGGTGGGAACCTCATCCAGCTCTAGCCTTAGGGGCTGTTGAGGGAGCTGGAGCAGGGCGGAATCTTGGACTGAGCGGTTGGTACTGAAAAGAGATTGGAAGTGTTCTGACCATCGGTTGAGGATGGAGATCTTGTCGCTGAGGAGGACTTTGCCGTCTGAGCTGCGCAGCGGGCTTTGGACTTGGGGTGAGGGGCCGTACACAGCCTTTAGAGCCTCGTAGAAACCCCTGAAGTCGCCAATGTCCGCGCTGAGCTGTGTTCGTTTGGCGAGGCTAGTCCACCACTCATTTTGGATCTCCCGGAGTTTGCGCTGAAGATGGCTGCATGCGCGACGGAAGGCTTGTTTTTTCTCTGGACAGGACGGCTTTGTAAGGTGAGCCTGGTGGGCAGCTCGCTTCTTTGCCAGCAGCTCCTGGATTTCCTGGCTGTTTTCGTCAAACCAGTCCTTGTTTTTCCTGGAGGAGAAGCCCAGTACCTCTTCAGTGGATTGCAGTATGGTAGTCTTCAACTGATCCCAGAGGGTTTCAGGGGACGGGTCCGTGAGGCGGGTTGCAACGTCGAGCTTTGCTTTGAGGTTTGCCTGGAAATTTCCTCTCGCTTCGTCTGACTGCAGTTTTCCAACATTGAACCTCTTTCTGGGGGCTTTATTGTTCCTGGGCTTTGGCTTGAAGTGAAGGTTGAGCTTTCAGCGAACCAGCCGGTGGTCTGGAAAAACAACCAACTGAAAAACCTCACAAAGATAAGCGTATACAGAGCCGTTGTCATACCCACACTCCTGTTTGGCTCCGAATCATGGGTCCTCTACCGGCACCACCTACGGCTCCTAGAACGCTTCCACCAGCGTTGTCTCCGCTCCATCCTCAACATCCATTGGAGCGCTCACACCCCTAACGTCGAGGTACTCGAGATGGCAGAGGTCGACAGCATCGAGTCCACGCTGCTGAAGATCCAGCTGCGCTGGATGGGTCACGTCTCCAGAATGGAGGACCATCGCCTTCCCAAGATCGTATTATATGGCGAGCTCTCCACTGGCCACCGTGACAGAGGTGCACCAAAGAAAAGGTACAAGGACTGCCTAAAGAAATCTCTTGGTGCCTGCCACATTGACCACCGCCAGTGGGCTGATAACGCCTCAAACCGTGCATCTTGGCGCCTCACAGTTTGGCGGGCAGCAGCCTCCTTTGAAGAAGACCGCAGAGCCCACCTCACTGACAAAAGGCAAAGGAGGAAAAACCCAACACCCAACCCCAACCAACCAATTTTCCCTTGCAACCGCTGCAATCGTGTCTGCCTGTCCCGCATCGGACTGGTCAGCCACAAACGAGCCTGCAGCTGACGTGGACTTTTTACCCCCTCCATAAATCTTCGTCCGCGAAGCCAAGCCAAAGAAAGATATACATATATATATATATATGTATATATATATATGTGTGTGTGTGTGTGTGTGTGTGTGTGTGTGTGTATATATATATGTATATATAATGTATGTGTGTATATATATGGTTATACGACAGGAACTTCTAGTTCCAGATCATACACCTGCTAAAGGGTTCTGTTTTATTGATTTCAGTCACATTAAGTAGATGCTACATATTTAAGTTTGGCTGGTTATTTGCCTAAGTGTTTCACACTATCATCCACTTAAGATTGTTGGTTGAAGAAACTTTCAATTATAAAACAGCAGAATACAAAATCTGAAGGGAAATACTCCACTGAGATGTGGGTTAAAAACCTTTCCCTTTTACCTCTGTTCTTCTTCTTCTTGGGCGGCCTCCAGTACACTCACTTTGAATTATTAAGCCATTTTGTAAATCCACATAGAACTTGTTTGTCATTAGAATGTGAAATAAGCCCCCGGGACCTTTAAGAAAATTTATTTATTCCTTGCAGAAGTGTGGAATTGATAGCTGTAGATTGCAAACATTTTACTGACATTTTTATCGTTTTTAGTCTACTTGTAAGTATTGATACATATCCAGAAATAGCCACACTAAACACAAATGTTCACTAGATGCAACTTAAAGTAAAAGAGTGCTGTTGTATTTACCAGTACTTTGGTTCATTGTGATATATGATTTATTTCTGTATTGCACTTTATTTCTGGCTTTGGCTGTGATTATAACCTAAAGGTGATTCTGCTGACAAAGCAGGTAAGAAATTTTAAATATTTGACTTCCATCTTTACTTTCTCTTGAACTAAAGTTGAAGGCAGCCCAAAAGCCGAAGGCTACATGCATATTTGGCTTAACGTATTGGAAATTGCAGTTGAATTTCAAGTTGAATTTCAAATATTTATTCCCTTAATATTACACTTTATTCTCAAGGTTAAACATAATTTCATGAGTGCTTTTGGAATTGATTTTTTTTCTTTTCGAATATAATTTTTAATTTCTTTAAAGTGTATGTTGAGCAACAGCAAATTAAAACAATCCACTTTGGATAAAAACTAAAACACTTTATTTTAAATAATTATAATCAAACTGAAAGGAAACCAAAACAGGTTTAATTGAATTATGATTTAATAATGCAGATATAGAAATTAAAATCTAAATATTTGTAATTAGAATGCCATGTTGATTTGTTAAGTATTGATTGAAATGCCTTGTCAGTGGTGGATTAATCATCAGTAAAGGGTAGACGCCTTGTCTCTACTTACTGCACCTGCATGGGTGAAGCCAGCAGTGACTGTGTGTCTGAGTCGGCATCGTGCCATTGCCAGGGTGATGCCTGTGGTTGTTGCTGGGAGCCGGCGGTGGCGGGCTGACAGCATGAAGATTTTGCGGCGACCTCCACCTTCCCACCAGTTCAGTTGGAGACGGTAAAAATCTAAGTTTGGTGGGAAGGTAAAGGATGATTGGGGGGTGGGGTCAGCGGCCTCTCCTGCCCAGCAGGACAGGGCCGGGGAGCAGCAACCTCTGCCTGCCCAATGGGACAGGGTCAAGATCTAGAGGAGGAGAGACAATCTTTGTCGCGAAGTTAAAGAGGCACCCTTTGCCAGGAAAGTGACCAAATCTTGGGATTAATGGTATTGCGGTGTCCACTGGTAAAGGGAATTATCAAAGCAGGAGTGTGATCGAGGTGGAGACTGTG
Organism: Narcine bancroftii; assembly: GCF_036971445.1. Taxonomy (NCBI): domain Eukaryota; kingdom Metazoa; phylum Chordata; class Chondrichthyes; order Torpediniformes; family Narcinidae; genus Narcine; species Narcine bancroftii. Next base: position 37,443,934 of record NC_091470.1, read on the forward strand.
AGTTCTGAGCAAACATCAATTTTCTCGCCCTCTTCTCCCCTTCATCCCTCTCTTTACAGGTCCTTTTGGGCCTGTTGGGTCTTTCCAGCACTTTCTGCTTAATTCAACGTTGTGCAGAATGTTAAGAGGCCCAGGCGGGGACCGTGGGGACAAAGTAGGTTACAACTCTGGGGCACAATCTTGCAGTCACAGAGAGAACAGAGATTATGTTTCTGTTCTTCGAGGGTGCTGTGATGGGACTGGAATAAACCCTGAACTTTACATAGTTGTAGACCAAGACCTAGGAAATACAATGAACTGAGATAGCTATTTACTATATTTTTTATAGCAAATTTCTATCACCAATGAAACAACACAAAAAAATCTATAGTTAGGGTCGAGTGCCAGAGGAGAAACTGAACTCGCGTTTGTGAAATCACAACACTTGAGGAACTCAGCCGGTTTCACAGCATCCATAGGAGGTAAAGTCGTATTCCTGATGTTTCGGGCCTGAGCCCTAATTCAAGGTATCTTTACCTCCTGTGGCCGCTACGAGACTGGCTGAGTTCCTCCAGCATTTCTGTATTTTACCATTGTCACAGTGAAGAGTGGGGGCTAATGGGCAAGGGGGGCCCTTATTAAAGCTCAGCCCAGGGCTGGTGGTAGTTAATCTGCCACTGTGCCTTATAACGATAAAGCAGAGCTGAATCAAACTTTGCCAAGTACTTTAGGATGGTTCTACCCTCAATGTGCACTATACATACAATTTGTCCATTTAACTGATAACTGGAGTTAATTTATTATATTCCAAGAATACCAGTAAATCCTTATACTACAAAATGGTAAATGCATGGGAAAAGCTTTATGATGGAATCCCTTTGTACTGTTTTGTCTATATTATACAACTCCATATTATATTTCAATGAATATTGCCATCCCCACTGAATTGGGGAGATCAACTGAGTCAGTGGACTTAAAAAAATAAAGGTGGAGAGGAGGCAAAATCTATGTTGCTAACCAAATGTAAAGAAAATGTGCTGAAAATAATAATTCACACCTGTCTTTATGAGTAGGGCAATGAAAATCAAATCTGCACACACTCAAAGTCTGAAACATACAACAGAAAATGCTGGAAACAGCAGATCAAAAGACACAGAAGAAATCAGTGTACATAACTGTCTAAGCAACTAATATGACAACATAAGAAATATACAAAAGACTCAGAATTGGAACGGCCATAATTTTTATTATGCGGAAGATTGTTGCAGGTTGTTGTTGATTTTAAGTGTATTATTATTAAATCTATTAGTTGTGAAGCTCTCCAAAAGTAATTGTGTGCTAAACCTAGCTGGAGGTTTCAGTTCATCAATACATGGTTCAGGTCTACATACAACAGGAAGAAATTCCGACTTTTTAAAAAAAAATGTTGACTTGATGTTAGTGTAACTTAATCTGGTTGATATATATGTATAATTGGAGCATTCTTTCCTCAGGTTCTGCCCCATTGATTCATGTTTGGGATGCGACCACAAAACAAACGTTCTCTGTGCTGCGCTGCTACCATTCCAAAGGTGTTTGCTGTGTCAGTTTTAGTGCCACAGGCAAACTCCTCCTCTCAGTTGGGCTTGACTCTCAATATACTGTTACTATCTGGAGATGGCAAGAAGGTGAGCTAAAATGTTCATCTAATTATTTTTGTCCATTCTTTAACGGATTAGTAATTAAACACGAGTACATATTGTGTTTAATGTTACCCCGTGGCGATACATTTCTTAGCAACTTTGCTTGAAATTAGAGAAATAATATAACATACACAAGAACTATCTGTATAATTTCATAAACATAATCGTTTTTTGTGTGACTATTTAACCTGTTTTTACTCCACAAGGTACCAAAATTGCAAGTAGAAGTGGTCATATCAAGAGAATTTTTGTTGCAGAATTCAGGCCAGATTCAGATACCCAGTTTGTGTCAGTAGGGGTGAAACATGTTCGGTTTTGGACAATTGCAGGGAGAGCTTTACTGAGCAAAAAAGGCAATTTAAATTCAATTGAAGATGCAAGGATGCAGACAATGCTTGCTGTCGCTTTTGGAGCTGTAAGTAGCTTTCAATATAATAAATGTTACTTTACGTGGTTTTATAAATTATTTTGCTGCTTTTAACTTGTATGTAACCATGTATACAGGACTTTTAGAGAGGCATTCACAGAGTAATTTTTGAGTAATGTAATCAGAACATTTTTGTCTTTCAGTTCTCTAGACTTGGTTGGAGTTAATATTGTCTGTTTATTGGGGGAGCATTTATTTCTGTGTATTTTTCATATTGCCATTGCTCTTATTAGATAAAAGGCTTTTAATTATATTCCTTCTCAATTCATTGCAATTTTTAAATATACTATATGAAGACACCTAAACACACATTGCTGAACCAGCTGCTTCACCTGAAGAGCTCAAGTCAAATAATCTTAAACACAAAAGCATATGATGCATCTCCTGGAAATCTGAAATGAAACAACCTGCTGAAAGGTGCTAAACAGGTCAGGTTTCAGCAGAGAGATAAATAATTAATATTTTATCAGAAGGCGTGGGGTGTCAAGCCAACTCCCACTCCTAACTCAGACCCTGAGCTCCTGTACTTAACATACACTGGAGGATAAGCTGCTCATTGTTTGACATGGCACAGTAGAACCTCTGAGGTTCAGAAGTGCATTAAACATTTTCTGTTCATGATTCTGCTGTTGTTCATGTCTTCAAGATCCACCTTTACCTGCTTGTCACATTTCCTTGCATTTCTGGCTTTCACTATCACCCTTTCAATTCACTTCCTGCCTCCCACCCAATCACAAACGTTCCCTTCATTTTCTCTTTCTCTGCATCTGCTTATTGAAAAAATATGAAAGATGATCCTCTACAGATGTTGCCCAGATTACTCTTTATTTCATTTTTTTTCTTTCACACTATGAACCATATCAATCAAAATACACACAAACATTTCCCTCTTAAATATACACTGTGAGATTTTCTCCCCCTTTCCCCCCCTCCCTTCCCTCCCCCCTTCCCACCCCCCTCCAAACCCATTTAACGTTCAACATATACAATATAATAAAACCATTAAACAGTCATCACACAATGAAAATAAACAAGAAAATTGTGTCATCTACTTTTGCACACTGGATCAAGTCATTTTGTCTTATCATTTTAGGGGGTGGAGGTCCGAGGCAAGCCCCTCTCTGTTGTTTTCCATGTACGGTTCCCAAATTTGTTCAAATAATGTGACTTTATTTTTTTCCAATGAAATACATTTATTCATTTCCATGTCTCTTTATTTCATTTCTCAGCTTGATATGTTAAAATTCCAAGTACAAAATGCCATTTTTTTTCTATTCTGCATTACACAATTATACACTTTAATACAGTTGCATACATGAAGTTAAATAACATTCCTCATTAATATTTAGTTGCCAGTGGACTACCACTTTTTACCAATGACAAAGGACCATGTACTTAAAAAAACTTCAAGATAATTACTTGCATTTAATTACTTCAAACCCTCAAGATAGTCTTAATTGTTTAAAAAAGATATACATTTCTTAAACCCACTTTCTTTTTGCAGAATAACCTAACATTTACAGGTACAATCAGCGGAGATGTTTATGTTTGGAGGGATCATCTTTTAACACGGATTGTAGCCAAAGCGCATAATGGACCTGTTTTTACAATGTATACAACATTACGAGATGGTCTGATAGTAACAGGAGGCAAAGAAAGACCGTGAGTAAAAGTCTACATTAGCAGTACAGGTCTGTTGTATCCTCCGAGTGAGAAATATTGGTCTTATTCTGTACTTTTAGCAATATTAAACATTTTGAATCTTCTCTTAAAATTACAAGACTGTTACTGTATAAATCCTAAAAGTCAGAAAAACATGATCTTTATGAAATATAGGCAGTGATTTTGTTTTTGTCAGCTCTAAGGAAGGTGGAGCTGTGAAACTGTGGGATCAAGAATTGAAGCGATGCCGTGCTTTCAGATTGGAAACTGGCCAGACAATGGACATCGTGCGCTCAGTCTGCAGATGCAAGGTATGTCCAGCTGCCAAAAAACAGCTTTCACACCTGAGATAATTAGCTTGATACTACTGGAAGGACACATCGGACGACATAGTGAGAGGGAGACACTGATCAGAAGGCAAGTACTACAGCTTGAGATACAAATGAAAGTTTTTACTTTCTTGAAACATAAAGGTTTTTCTTGCTTTCCCTGTGTTTCTTAATTTAACTCCCTTCCGGTGGCCAAATGATTCTTACCCTGCCCAACTACATATTCCTTTTTCTCCGATAATCTTTAATATTTGGTTCAGATGTTCTTGAGCCCATCCTTCACTCTGGTCCCGTGAAACCTTCACAGCATTAAAAACTCCCAATTCCAGCCTGTGCACAACCAACTTTATTGTAAGTTTCAGGTAAAGGTCTAATTAACTACATATGTTAAGTATGCCGCAGTAACTGGACTAAGGGACAAAAGCGTGGACTAGTCATCCAGACAGCAGAATTCTATTCTCAGCTATGTAGCTGGTAATGTTAAAAAAGTTTGATTTTTCAATTAAAATGCTAATATCAGGAACTTTGAAATTTCAGATAGTCGTAAATTAACATTATTACCCGCTATGATCGATGTGGTTCTGGAGTCTATGTGGTTTGACTCTGCTCCATAAAATGACTTGGAAACCAGTCAGCTCAGCAGCAGTTAAGGACCAATAATCATCACTAGCTCATTGCTCAATTAATAAATCCCACACTAGCCTATTAATTCACAATTGCTCACTAAAGTAGTACTTTTAATGAGGAAGAAAGAGAAGTGTCCAAATCTTGGACTAAACAACAGTCTATTATTGCAGATTGGTTTTCTACTAAGGGGCTGATTTCCCTTCTGTTTGAACCCAAAAGCACCTTGTATGGGTAGCTTGAAATAGTTATTTTAGTCTTGCCAGTAGTATTTTGAGGCTATTAGCTACAATGGCAATAAGGCAAGGTTGAATTTACTTTGATTTTCTTACATATTATTGTATCTTTACAATGAAGACAATAACTGGCAGTTTACGACTTTGGAATCCTATTTTTAAACTGTCATTGTTTTAGTTATATTATTATCCAAAGTTAAGATTAGATACTAAATTCTTCCTTAAATATTCACTAATAAATCAATTCAAAGATCATTGATGAATATTTTTACAGTTTATTTTATTTACAGGGAAAAATTCTGGTTGGAACCAGAAATGCAGAGTTCCTTGAGGTTGGGGAGAAGAATGCTGCATGCAACATTTTAATTAACAATCACATGGATGGACCAATCTGGGGTCTTTCAACTCACCCTATTAAAGATGTCTTTCTGTCTGCAGCTGAAGATGGAACTGTTAGATTATGGGACATTACTGAAAAGGCAAGTGAATAATTAAAATGCCACACCAAATGAAGGGTTTTAAAAAGGATTTTTATCCATTGTAGGGAATTCTGTAATCCTGCATCACCAAATCATCTCCTTGCAGCAATTTATTCCAAAATCAGTTGGGTAATTGCTCAACCTAAACTTTAACCACAAGGTCAGGCATTGTTCTCTAGCTTTACCTCGATACAAAGATATAAAAATAGGAAATTTGATCCATTTATGAAGTGCTGACTAAAAGTTGTTTGCATTTGATTTATTTTCCAATTAAAATATTACTTCCAGACAAAAATAGCCAAAAAGCAAACCCAGTGTCAAAATGAACAGGATGAGCAAAGAAAACTTCATTTTGGTGTAAACTGGCTGTTATTTTAGATTACTTGGCCTTAAAAAAAATTGATCTCCCTCTCCACTGAAAAGATTTGTTACTATTAAGTTATATCTAATTTTTTTTAAATCATATTTAAATTTGCATTTTATACCTGAATTATCCTAATTTCTAATTGTGCAACAGAAGATGCTGAATAAAGTAAACTTGGGCCATCCTGCTCAAACAGTTGCCTACAGTCCAGAGGGAGAAATGGTAGCCATTGGTATGAAAAATGGCGAGTTCATTATTCTAATGGTAACCTCGCTAACAATTTGGGGCAAGAAACGAGACAGAAGATCTGCTATTCAAGATATCAAGTAAGCAAATAAAGATACACTGGAGAATATTGATCACTGCACGTTGAAAAATGAAAGTTGAACTTTGTTAAGAAACTATTAGTTTATGCATTGCCTCACTTGATTCTGGACATTCCTAGAAATCATTAGAAAGAATTTATTTCTACTCATCAGTCGACAGCATGAATCTGATCAGCTGGCACCCTCAGATAACTTTGGTGCTATACTGGAGGATCATCTTTACTTTTGGATCATTCCTTTTACTACACCAGCCCACTTTTAATTCATCTATTTTTTATTAATCTCATACTGGGGTATAATAATTTTTCCAGTGAATGGGAACAAGATTCTGCTGAGTCTATAAGGAATGTTGGAATAGGGCCTGGTGAGCCAGATGCTAGTCAGAATTTCCAAATAGTTAAATAATTGGATTATCAATTTTACGGTTCTCTCAAATGCACTAACTAGTTTTTAGTCAACTGAATTTTGTAAATTGTGCATTAATGATTTGTAGAATATGGTATATACAGTATATATATATATACTTGTAAAACATTGATATATTCAGATAGCTACATTTTATGATGAGAGGGAACTATGAGATCAGAAATGTTGCAATGACATACCACAAATTCATCCTTCAGAAAAGGAAAGATATAGGGATGCACCTGTCTGCATAATTGGTGGATCTATGAAAAGTCAACCATAAATCTATTCATGGCTTCAAAGGATCCATCTCAAATGTATGTAAAAAGATATTTATTTGCAGTATATCTTTAAAAATGTATTTTGTTACATTTCTGTTCAAGGTTCAGCCCAAGTGCTCAATATTTGGCTGTGGGGACATGTGAAAATGTCATAGACTTTTATGACCTAAAATTAGGCCCAACACTAAATCGAATTAGCTACTGCAAAGACATTGGCAGCTTTGTTATCCAAATCGACTTCTCGGCAGACAGCAATTATATTCAGGTACTACTTATCAGTATTTTAAAGCATGAAGCATTAAGCTAAAGTCATGAAAGTAATATATTCAGTAGAATTTAAAACATTTTAAGGTGCTCTAAAATGGTAGTTAATAGTTCAATTTTAATTACATTAGAATCATCTGATGATGTATTGTTGTATACATTCATACAATGTAATATATACACAGAAATTCTTGCTGTAGCTAAATAGGTACTTGTAAAGAAAAATGGTAGAAGGCTAATTGAATTAAATTAACAGACAATAAATACATAATTTAGATAGCATTCACAGTAATCAGAATGCAAAAAAGTCTTATAACGGTGCAAATAGTCCATTAGTGCCATCTGAGCAGTCTATGATTAGACTCTTCAACCTCCTATTGTTACACTATCTATTGGAAAGAAACTGTTCTTGAACCAAGAGGTGCTGGTTTTCAGACTTCTGCCTGAAGGCAAAGTGAGAAGATGCTGTGACCAGGGTGATGGCGGTCCTTTATGATGATGGCTGTCATCTTGAGGCAGTGACTCAGACGATTGTAAGTGATCTGAGGTCTGAGCCTGTGGTGGACCTTCTACATTCCAAGACGCTTGAATTGCCAAACCAGTCCGCAACTTTCCACAGCACACCTGTACAAGTTTGATAGAATATCCAGCGACATGTCGTATTTCCTCAGATTCCTTAGAAAGGTGTGCTGACTCCAGGAGAGGTCTTCTGAAATAGGGATTCCCAGGAAATGGAAAGTCCTGACTTTCTCCAACTCCTTCCCACCAATGCAGACAGGTGGGAAGGTGAGTCCTTTGGGCTCTCCTTCCTAAAATCAACAATCAGCTCCTTGGTCTTGGTGATGTTGAGAGTGAGATTGTTTCTGACTCATCATTTCCAGTCATTCAACCTGCAATGGTAGTGGCATCAGCAAATGTACGTATTGAATTGGAACTTAGTTTGGCCATGCAGCCATAGGTGTACAATTGGAGACTATGCATGCATGCTTATGGTGCCCCTGTGTTGATGTTCACAGAGGCGATGGTGATGTTTCTGATCCACACTCATCAGGGGTTCTGCTGTTAAGGATGTAGTCACTGAGGAATGAGTCCAAGATCCTTTAGCTTGGTCATTGCTGATATGATGGTGTTGAACACTAAGCTGTAACCAATGAACAACATTGGTGTAGGTGTCCCCGTGGTTTATCTGGTAAGAGTGGAAGGCTCATGAGATGGCATCTGTTTATTGAGGGTCCAGGTCCTTCCTGAGGTAAGAGTTAATTTGATCCTCAACCAACCTCTTGAAGTACTTCATCACTGGAGATGTCAATACCTCCAGCTGATGGTCATTGAGGAGTTTAACCATGCCCTTTTGAACAAGGTGGAGACCTCTAACTGCTGTAGTGAGAGGTTTAAAATATCCACAAAAAAACTCCACCCACTTGGTTCACACAGGTTATCAGGCTTAGATGCACTGTTTGAGCCAGATGCTTTAAGGAATCCTCAGAGAATGGGAGCAGAGTCATCGGGCTGAGGGGATTTGCAAAGGTTCTTGGTTGTTTACTCCTTTGAAGTGAGCCCAGAAGCCATTAAGATTGCCCAAAAGAGAATTATCACAGTTGATGATCCTGCCTTGCTGGTCTCTTAGGATGTAAAGCATGAAAGCCCCGGCCCAGATTTGTGGCATCAGCGACAGTCTTTGATTATTTTAAATAATGAAATACCCCAAATTCTAGTAATGGTGGTTCCCTGGATAAATTATGATTATACATGGACACTAGATTATCGTTGTTCTATAAAGGACACGTTGAATAATGTTTTGTCACAGTTCACCAAATGTATGCAGTGGATCAAGTTGCAATTATTGATTTTGCAGGTTTCTACTGGATCATATAAACGACTGGTGTATGAGGTGCCTTTAGGAAAACAAATTACAGAACAATCTCAGATTGATAGAATAACTTGGGCTACTTGGACCAGGTGAGATTTTTTTCTATTTTCAGTCTGAACCTAATTCACAAAATTGGAGTAACATTTATTTTAGAACAGCAGTACATTTTCAAGATTGAAGACTTTGAAAGGACAGTGATTTCACAAAATCCACATTGTGAAAGAGATAAGCTTTTATCAATTTCAAGTTTTAAAGTCGCAGAAGTCCACTTGCTATTGAAGTTCCAATATTGCAGCTCAAATTTTCCATCACTTCATTCCACGTTTCTGCTCTGAATAAAAGAATTTGGGTTTTTTTTCAATGTACCTCCATGCCTTATTTTCTTGTAACAATCTATACACGTCTTGTGCATAAATTGTTCTGAAATCTATCCCCATCTCAGTGATGCTCCTCTTATATTTCAGAGTTGTGCTACACTAGTTCTTTGTTACATCAACACTGTTCCTCTTTTCTGGTAGTTCTGATATCATTTAGAAAAGTTTCAACTTATTCCTATCTCTTATAACTAATTTACATACTTTAATTTATTTTTTATTTTTAAATTAGATGACCCAAATGACCCAATCAACCTACATCACTGGCATGTTTTGAAAGGTCAGAGGAAACCCGTACAGAACCTTACAAATAGCATAGGTTCAAACCCAGGTCACTGGAAAAGTGCTGCGCTAACTATGCTGCTCTTCAGTGTTTTAACAAGTGCTTAACATCAGAAGACTTCTCCAGGCAGTTCCCCAGGTTATGAACGAGTTCCGTTACCTGGGTCTGTCCATAAGCTAAATTTGTACGCAAACTGAAAAGGAACTTTAACATTATGCACATGCGCCATTTGGGGAACAGCCTGTATTCTATGATTATGTTAAAAAATCAGTTTTAGTTGATTTGATGCATTGAACATAATACTAGTCTTTCAAGCAATTAGACATTTTAAACAGTTCCAAATAACTTTGAAGAGCCTCTAATTAAGGTGGGATTAGTTTTACGTGCAACAACGAAACCACGTAAAACAAAAATATGTAAGGAAATGACCATTTAAGCTGTGTAGTTTTCAGTTCACCCTTGTTGTTTTAACTCAATAGAAATTTCCAGCTGAATTAATACAAATAATTTTTTAAACCATGATTTATAATATCACTTTCAAAAAAACCAACTTAAAATGAAGAATTTTAATTATAAATTGCAAATTGTACCTTGTTTACAATGTGCTAAGAAGAAAAAAGTGCAATCTTGAAGTATTAGATGGATTCAAATTTAACACCAACACAAAAATTAAACCAAATGATCACAAAATGTGAAATATATTTTCAATTTACAAGTTTTTATTTTGTAGTATTCTAGGTGATGAAGTTATTGGAATTTGGTCTCGAAATCTGGATAAGGCTGATGTAAATTGTGCCTGTGTATCTCACTCTGGACTCAACATTGTAACAGGAGATGATTTTGGCATGGTGAAACTCTTTGACTTTCCCTGCACAGAGAAATTTGTAAGTAATTTCCTACCTCTTCAAAAAGTTGATATCGAATATTTTCCAATGGCAGATTTTTTTTCGGCTCTGCTGAAAATAAACAATCATTTTGCAAATTTGTGGGTGATAACATTCAATTAAATATTAGCCAGGGCATCAGGGATATAGACTCTTTAAATCAACTTTTGTTTAAAAAGTGATTCTGTACAATCACCTTTGTTTTCTACATCTCATCGGTTGTATTGTTTAAAGGATTCTATTAGTTGTAATGAGCTTAGAGAATCAAGTCAGTTGCTATATAAATGCAAGGGGTTTTTTTTGCTATAGAACATTACAGTACATATATTCCTTTAAAAAATTACTAAACTTCGTAAGCCTCTTAAATGCACCTGAAATCTCCATCCCTGGCAAGGCATTCCAGATGTCCACAACCATGTTTTTTTTTTAAAAAACTTCCCTCCCTTCTCTTTGGTGTTTGCTATTCCTGCCCTGGGAAAAACACACTGACCATCTCCTCTCATTCTCCTTCACTCTAAAGAGAAATGACCCAGTTCTGCTAACTTGCTTCATAAGACTTGTTTTCCAATTCGGCAACATTCTGATAAATTTCCTCTGAACCCTCTTCAATAGGATCCACACCCTTCCTATAATGTTCTAAGATTTCACCAGAGATATGTAGAGTTGCAACATGACCTCGAACTTAAACCCTCTATTAATGAAGCCCAACATTCCCTTAACTATTCTATAAACCTGCACAGTGACCTTTAGGGATATATGGATTTGGACCCCTATTCATCCACTCTTAAGTAATCAACCATTAAAACTGTTCTCATCCTTATGGTTTGTCCTCACATTTATCTGGAGTGAACTCCATTTTTTGCCCAACTCTGCATCCTGTGTATATCCTTTTGTAACCTACAACAACCTTCATATCACCTTCCGTCTTTTCATCTAGATCATTTAGAAAAATCACAAATAACAAGGGTCACAGAACAGATCCTTGCGAAACTCCATGCTGAATACTTTCCTTCCTTTACGATTCTCGGCTTTAGCCAATTTTTTTTTAAATCTACAACCAAGGTTCCAATGACTTTCTGAAAACAACTCTCATGGGGGGCTTTGACAAATGCCTTACTAAAATCCATATAGACCACATCTACTGCCCTACCCTCAATTTCTTGTGTTACCTCCTAAAGAAGTTCGATTAGTCTCATGAGGCATGGCCTTCCCTTCACAAAGCCATGCTGATTATCCTTCAGGAGACTGTACTTCTCCAAATGTTCATAAATCCTATTCATTAGAATCTGGTCCAATATTTTACACACCCCTGACGCAAGACTCACCAGTCAACAATTCCCAGGATTTTCCCTGTTACTTTTTTTTTTAAACAAGGGGACTACATTTGCCAATCCTCCAGAACCTCCCCTGTGGCCAAAGGGGACTCAAAGATCGTAGCATCCAGCCCTGGGAATTTATCAATCTTAACGTGTTTAAGAAGAATCAACACTTTCTCTTCCCTTAATCTCAACATCATCCAGCACACAAGCTTGTTCTATTCAAGGTCCTTTTCTCTTTTGAATACTGAAGCAAAGTTCAGGCATATCCTGTATAGCACTGTTAATACATTCCAAGCAAGTTCAGTACTATGAAAAACAGCACTGTTCAAAGCATTATAACTGCACTGTAATACATTCCAATCCTATAAAAGGGATATTTAAAACTAATCTTTATTGGCAATAAGTGAACATCGTTTATTGAAGAAAATATGACTAATGTAGATTTGCGTCTAATCACCCACTTGAGACTTTCAACGTTAGATCAGTTCCACCATGGGATTGTGCAGGGAACCCGATCACATCAGGGACAGCAAGAACTTTCAATGCAGCCACTTAACTCTCTCTATTCCACAGCAAATTTCAGGGGTTCTCTTCCATACAAACTGGTGTTGTTCAGTGATTTGGAAGCTCACTGGTCAGCCACATCAGAGCAGAAAATAAAACAGATTCCCATCAGTGCAAGGCTGCGAGATAGTGCAAAGAGCTCGATCACAACGGGGACAGCAATAACTTTCAATACAGCAACTCAACTCTCTCTATTCCACAGCTCACACCTATATTTTAAATTAGTCTTGCAAAGTATTATGAGGTGGTTTAAATACCAACATTGCAAAGTAAAAAAAGTTCAAACATTGTTGTACAGGGTATGCCTGTATTCATTTAGGACCTCCTCCGCTTCTGGGCACATGTTGCCTCCTTTAGCAGCCTCACCTTCATTCTCAACATCCTCCTGTTCTTCACATATGCACAGAACGCCTTGGGGTTCTCCTTCATCCTACAGGCCAAGGCCTTCTCATGCCCCCTTCGAGTTCTAAGCTCCTTCCTGGTTACCATCTACTTCTCATGAGCTCTTCCTGCTGCCTCATCAGTTTTGTCAACCACAGTTCTCTTTTCCCTGTCCCGGCATAACAAACCTATCCAGAACCCAGCATAAGTGGTCCCCAAGCTTCTTCCAAAGGCTAAAATAAAAAACCAAACTATTAGGCCCAACTCTGCCAAATTGCAAATCTAAGATCGTGCACTTTTCATTTCCTCTTCATCTACATCCTTCTTGAACACTTCCTTTACCCAAAAGTTTAAGGAATTCATGGCTTTGTCAGTACGATGGAGCCATCTACTTGGCTTTCTCTGGTGCTCTTCTTCTTGCTATGAAATTTGACTTTCTTGGCTTTAAAACCAAGCCCATTTCCAAATTCATATTTATCTTCGCCATAACTCTGTATTTGAACATTCCGATCAACATTCTACCTATTACAATCAATTGAAAATGTAATCAACCTTTTCTGACATCTAGTTGGGGTCACTTTTGAGCGTTATCACTCTCAGCTTTTCTACATACAACCCATGTTAAAGATATTCCCATTTAAATAGTTACATCACTGCTATTCTTTAAACTCCATTAATGTAGTCCTCTTATCTATAGTTAAGCATTGGTTTATGCAAACAGTTACAGATTCTTCCACCTCCCAATTTTTAAAACAAAACATTTATTCAACAATAAAACAGACAGTCATGACACACACTATCAGGGTTTCTCTACTAAGAAACTCAAACTAGCTACACCACATGAAACACCAACTTAAAAATAAAACTTTTAACAGTTGGAGGTGGAAGTAATAAATCTTCCAGTCTCCACCACAAGCTCCATAGCCTCGGCTCCATTTGTATCATCTTTCACAATACAACTTAAGCTTCTCATACACCAAAATCATTTTATCTGCCTCAACCAGTCTGCTTTTCTTGGATACTTTCAAACTTACCTCCAATTCATAATCATATTTATTAGAATTTTTTTTTATATACACAGGCAAAACACAAAAAGTATCTGGGTCACTCTACCCAGATCACCAACATCAAGTTCACAAGTGGAGACAGATACATTGTCAGTGCTGGAGGACAGGATTGTAGGTAAGATTCAAATTTTAGGACTACCA